>NW_024609857.1:3783827-3998827 GCF_016920785.2 Ixodes scapularis | reverse complement strand
ACGCACAGCCGACGCCACTGCGCATGCGCGCGCGAGTCGTTCGGGGCGTTGGGAGGCTCTTTTCGTACGTGTCATCCATTCCGGCCGCTGGAGTCGTCACCGCAACGCAGCCAGCACTGTTCACAAGTGGGGTAAAAAAACAACAACAAAAGGTGGTCTGTTTGGCGACTGACTCCGCCGACCCAGCCGAGCGTTAGGCTTAGGACAGCGGGGGCGATTTGCCATTCTGTTAGTCTGCTTCACTTGAGAGGTTGAGCCAAATCATTTTGAGGACTGCTCACAATGGTAAGCGATCGTGAATGCTGTAACCTGAGCATGCTAGTACATTTTTCAGATATGCAGGCAGACTAGCTGCCATGGCGACCGCGAGCAGACGAAATGATAGCGTTCGACGGCACACAACGTGGACGATCGTTCAAGTTCAAGATGACGGAGACACACCACATACCTTTGCGGTCGTTCAGATACCTTTTACTCTATCTAGCTTCGCAGGTCTGAAAAGTTTGACCGGTAAATGTTACGTCGGCCGTCTTGTTTACATCAGTCGTACTCCGGAAACACGAGCCGCCACGGATTTACACGTTGCAGAATGTTTCACATGTTTACTAGACGACGGCGCCACTGGTCAAACACAATCATCGTCATCGTTTACGTTGTTGCGTCCACTATGTCTATTTGCTGGATCGCATTTGACCAGCTCCACCTATGGAGGAGAATGCGGCCACGGTCGGCCATCTTTTTGGTAGTTATAATATCTCTAGCCATCATAGTAATATGGCGGTGAGCGCTGTGGCGGCAGGCTGCCATAAAAATAGCCGTGGGTAGTACACTGTACCGTGGGGACCGTGGGTGATATTTCGTGCTTTATAGAAGTTGCTCGACGAAGCAGATTCTTAAAACCCGGCGTGAACGGTAGCGCCCATCTTTGAGGACCCGGCGAGAGTTTTACGAAAACGCAGCACCGGGGGAAAGCATGCGCAGCTGTTTTCCCCCGGTGTTGCGCTTTCTGGTGCTGCTCTCCCTACAATTTTCTTTCCCAAAGGGCATTCCACACCATCAAGGTCGCCGTTCTTTGCAGACGTTAGGTGAGAGCTTGATCTGAAGATGCGGGGACCGCTGCCAAACGAACTATAACCCCCCCGGGATGCGCAGTTAATTGTGAATAGCACGCTTGAATATGGCTCCCAGTGAATACCTTATATGCAAAGGTGGCAAGGTTCGCCATTGCTGGGTACTGACGATTATTACTGCTTACTGGTTACCTCGCGCTAGTACTTTTGCGGCGTAAAACTAACACGGTGAACTGAAAGCTCGTGTCACATAAAATACCGGAAAAGGCCGCATAATCCCGTTACGGGCAAGCTATGTATAGGCCATTAAGCGTACAGTCCTCGGATACTAGGCGAGATTGTCAGGCGTTGAAGCCACCAAGCTGCAAGGCTCGCAACATTCAGTACCCTTGGCCGTGCAGGAACTGTTGACGTCACGAGCGCGATACGCTTTGCACTTCTCGGTTGCCGACTTTGAAACGAGGGGTAGAAAGCTCGCGCTCACGTCATTTGGTTTCCGTACCACTTCAAAAATGAGGATTTGTTCGTTCTTCTTTTGAACCGGAAGTTCGCTGGGGGACATCAAAAACTGGAGCACCGCCTGGTGGCATTTGCAAACCGATTAGGTTAGGTGAAGTGAGATATCAGCGTGCGTCAGGGACGGCAATCTCCACAAGATAAGCCGCAGATATCCGGCGGACGGTGAAGGATGCGCGGGAGCCGGAAGTGTCCGCGGGAGGGCGCCCGACGCCGCGGCGCCTCCGCGAATTCCCGCCGGGCGGCAGCCGCGGTGGGACGCAGCGCACAAGGGGATCGGGTGACGGCGCCGCGCCGGAAGGCCCCGGGGCCGACGGACTCCGCGTGCCGCCGCCGCAGGGACCACGGGCTCCGGTCGAACCGTCCACAGCCGTCTGGCCCAACTCGGAGCTGGACATGTGGGGAAGTTGGACGCCGCTCTGTGCCGCATCGTTGGATTCAGCTCGAAAAATGCTGGTGGGAGGGATACACAACACAAGTCACTCCCGAGATAAGTAGGGGACGCGTATTGAGTGCCAAGGTTTCTACAGTTGTCTGTACGAAATTTCAACATAAACATGTAAAAAAGCAACGTTATTTTTATTTATTTATTTTTATTATTATTTTTTTTTCTTGTAGAGCGAAATTATTTGCTTGCATATGCAGACTCGGCGAACTCAAGCTTAGGACCCGTAGGGTGTTACATTTCGCTCGACGTGCTCCGAGGTTGCTGTGCCCTGTAACTCAGCGGAATAGCCAAGGGAGGGCCAACAAAATGCATCCCTTCTGTTTCCGAGTGCTTTAGAACAAAAAATGAACTCTGTAAGTTGATTAATTTTTTTTTCTTCTCATCATCAGGATTGTTGGCAGAGCCGCGCAGTATACTTGCTCCCTCAGTCACCTACAGCACCTGGACTTGTTCCATAACCTCCAAAGACATCTTCCCAGGGAGAGATTTATAAGATTGCGCGCTGTCAGAGCAATGCTGAAGTGGCTTTTGACCTTTTAAGGTATCGGTCTGCATTTTGCCGGTGGAAGTTGCTTATATACTGGGAGCGACAAGGATTACGTTTTCGGGGTCCACCGAGACGTCAGGAATCAAGGAGCGTCCTTCGCTGATGCGGAAGCAGGGATCTGCAGCGCCTCCCATCGGTGACTAAGTTCGCAGTTGGAAGAAAAACAAAACGAATCAAAGCTCGGAGGTGTCAACCACCAGTTCCGCTTGTGTTTACAGCCGGGGCTTATCCCGGGCGGCGTGAGCCCCGCTCGGCAGCGTTCCGGCCGCCGGGCCCGAGCCCCGAGCGCGTCGCGAGGCGGAAGCACGCGGCCGGGGCCCACCGCGGACGCCAGAAAAGCGATCTGGGAGCCATTGTTCGGGCCACGGCAGCGCCGTCCTTTCCCACGCTTCTCAATGGCGCCCTCCGAAAACAGCCGCACTCTTTTTTGTGCGTCCCTCCGGCGAGGCACCGAATGCGGCGCTCACTGCATCAATTGGCAGCGTGGCCGCATGAACCCCGATCGGCCGCGTGCCGCGAGCCGGGTTCTCGGAGTCAGTGGGCGCCGGTGGAACGGCTCGGATTAGGCGCCGAACCGAGCGGACGGGCCCCGTCCTTCCGCGCGCTTTGTGATGCGCGGCGGCGCAGCCATGGGTGCGCGGGTGCGCGCACGTGGCCGGGGTGGCCGTCGGTAAACGGGCTCCCCGCGTACCAAAAGCGCCGATATCGCGCGGGGACAGCGGAACCGCGCAGAGTCGGGGAAAGCGCCGGTAAGCGTATCGAAATGTAGTTTGGACTGGGATGGCGCGCGGCGAAAGGCGCGTCCACATCGGGGCGTCGAGCGCCCTCCTGGCTACGCCGGGGGAGGCTGTCTGCTCGCGGCACCCAGAACGAGCGGGGAGGCGGCCGCCAACCCAAACGACCCGAGGAGAGAGAAAAGATGCAGCGGGCGATGTCGGCGGGGAGGTAAATTAAAACGCGCGCCATTGCGGTGGGATGATTTCGGTCTCACTGTGCTCCTTCCTAATATTCTTCGTAGAAGCGGGCGGCGTTGCTGAGTGGGGATTAGGAAAGCGACCCTCTCTCTTTAGCTTGCTCTCCAGCCTCACAAATGGCGACCAGACTCGACCTTTATATTGCGATAACGTGTAGACAAGTTGTACTGTCGTGAATTGCCATCTCGGGGAGAGAGATACGCGGAAACAACTAACCACCTGCGCTGCGGAAGGCCGTGCCTGTAGGCACGTGCAAGCATGTGCAGTATACGCGGGCTGGTGAGTGAGGCGGCCTTGCGCGTGCTTGCCAAGCGAAATAAGCTCATTTTCACGCGATTTGAAACGTGGTCGCTCATGCCTGTAAATGTTCCGATTAACTTCCGGCGCATTTTTCCTGCGCGCTCGATTTGCGCCGGCGACCTTTTCCTGCCTCGCCGAAATGCTCAGCCATTGAAATAGACGGGCAAATTTATACTAAAAAGACCTCGGGGACAAAAACACTGTGGTGTTTATAAGGTAAAAACTTGTTGCGCGCCCACAGCGACGAAGCGAAACGAACAGAGTGGAAGAGAACAAAAATGCAGGTCCGTTATGGTGGCACCCATACACAGCTGCCGAAAAGCGTCGCCTACTCGTGGACAACTTTCGGTGGCATTTTCAACGAAAGGGGGAGTGCACGTGCACAGCTTCAATCAGCGCACACAACGTTGTCCGCGAGTATAATCTCTCCTTCGAGAAGTGGCCTTGTGCCAATCAGTTCATACGTGTGGTCGAAGGAATCACGCGTAAAACGCGGGAAAATGTTTAATTAAGTTCAATGTCTTTTTTGGCTAAAGTGAAGAATTCGTTTTACGTATGAAAAAAGAAGCTCAATTTGTGGATCCTTAGGGAATGCGTTTGCATGACCCCTCAAAAATGCCACAAACGTCCTCCTTTCGGAAACGCAAAGGTTGACCTTCTGACTTTTCTCTTTTGACTTCCTTTCTTTGCTTCCTCTATTTTTGGATGCGTCTTTTTGGCTTCATTACGGCGTCAGCGTTAGTGTTTTCCAGATGGGAACGTGTGTCGCGTTTCCCAAAGTTCATTCTAACACATTCCCTAAGGCTCCACCAATGAAGTTTGATAAAAAAAAAATAATGATCTACATCAGGTATGCTTCGTCCAATCGGCCATCGACTTCGCTACCGATCAAACCCAGGGCAGTTGTTAATTATGTTTTCAGCGTGGATGGCCACACGTGCAAGTCGGTGTTACTAAATGCCGAATCTGGTGGGAAAAGTTGCCGTTGTACTAGTTAACTTCAAGTCAAAGGCGATGGATTAAGAGTTCAATGCGTCTAGTCAAGTAAGTGTTTTCTGGACATCGAATATTCCCATCAATCAAGAGGAGTAGGCTTTGTTTGGTGATCCGGAGAGTCAAGTGTCGTAGGGATTTCTATCAGGCAGACAGTGGACTTATCCTTGGCATCACCTTTTTTTTTTATTTTTGCAAAACTTGTGAGGTGGATGTTGTTACTTGAATGCGTAGCATGCTTGGCTGAGTACCTGGGGACTCTCCACACATAATGACACTCGTAAATTCTTCGCAAATTGGGTGCACAATGAAGCTGTTTTCACTGCCATTGTTCACTGTGGATTGTAAAGCTTTCTCGAAGTCAATATAGTAATACTACTCATGAATAAGCTGTCAAACTATCGTTGATGCCTATTGCAGCCGCAAGTAGAGTCGAAATGTTGAGAAACGGCAGAAAGTTTGAAACACGCGGTGTTTCAAGCGCAGGCGTTAATCCGCGAGTAGTGGTCGATCCATCAGTGTACACCTATCCATAAAAGCGTATGAGGGCGTGTCATTGTTGTGTTTGTGTCTACCCACGCGCACTTTCTGGCTGGCCGCAATTGCGAGCGAGCGCTGGCTGAACTGTGATTGAGCACATGTGAACTGTGATTTTTGTAAACAGTGGACACGTGGATAATACGTATCAGCGTCACTTTTTTTTTTTTTTTAAACATACGAAAACGTTTATTTTCTTGCGCGCTGGATGTTGCTCATACTATAGCCCTAATCACCCTCTTATCCCCTTGCAAGCTACAGTCGCGGTTACACTGGAATACATCGTACAAGATACACTGTGCACACGCGGTCTGAGGCCTTGGTTGTTTGGCGGTCGATTGGTCATTCAAAAGCTCTCTTAGACATCTTCGATGATATAGTTGAGACGAATCCGCAGATAATTCTTGAATGCAGCCAAGAGCGTGTCTTTCGTACGATGTAGGAGCACTGCTATTTAAAGGGATCGTCCATTAAAGCTTTGTCTTTCAGAAAACAATACAATTGTATTGCCGTTGCTTTTCGGAATATCACCCGCACAATATGCCAAGTTTTAATCCTCCGCCGCGCAAGTAATTTCATTTTAAACAGCCCAACTGCTCAGAATGCACCCGCAAAACACACAACGTTTTCGTTGGCAACAGCGGTAGCTCTGACGTAACAGCATGCAAAGAGAGCCACGACAGCTCTTGACTGCTTTCTCAATAAAATAACTTCGATTCAAGAAAGAGAAGATGTACGGTGTTGGGGGAAGCTCAATTCTTCGATGATGATCGTTGTGTGTACCATAAACCATGTTGATCAAAACCGTGAATAAGTCAACGCCCCCGACTCTGACGTTACCATGCCTGGTGTGACGTCACGACACGACCAGCCATGCATATACTTGCGAAATTCGGTGTAAAGTTTCGTAATGATGCTAATGATTGAGTTAGCAATATCGGGGCGTCTTGTAACTAAATAATTATCAGATCCGACTATATTTAGGCCCTTTCTACGTGACCAGCGCGAAAAGCTAGTAACTCCACATATCACCGGACGATCCCTTTAACCAAAATAACATAAACTGAAACTGAAATTGAACTTGAAAATTAAAATTACAAAAACACGAACACAGACGCGATCATTCGCTGCCAGTAAAACCGAGGCCACACTGCTCGTATATTATACAAAAAGGCAGCCTGCAAATACGAGTCACCACAGGTGCGGGGTTATTTCGCTCGACCTGTCCTTTCTCTTCCTCCCTGTTTTGGGCGCTTTTATCACGTTGAAGTACAAACTAGCCCAAATTACTCCCTTAATACACAATATTCATGGTTCTAATGCCGTGTGTCAAGTTTTCTCGTTGAACTCATTGCCATGCGGCATTCGAAGCAAAGATCTCGCGGCGACTCCCATTCGAATCTGTATGCAGACTATCTTCTTCTGTAGGATGTATAAACAGTCTGATCCCGGCTTAATGCGTTTAGAACGGGCACTGCTGCGCGTGAGAGAAGGACGTTCATGCAAAGCGACCTTGTGTCGGATTGCTGTAAATCAAATAAGGGCAAATCGATCCGCCTTCTTCATCCCGATAAATAATAAAGGTCGCAGCGCAGATGTAGCTCGCAACTTGCGTGGCACAACCGTAGGGTAAATTTTAAGCGTCTCCTCGAGCGACAGGTGTCAAACGATCAGCCCAGCGCTCTCATCTCCATTTCAATTTGTTGACGACGACGGCCTCTCCCCTTTCAAAAGAGCAAAGCATACTCAATCTTAACAGTTTATATATATATATAATTTTACCAATAAAGACCCGTACAACATTATTGACTTATGGCAGTTTTCTCACTCTCATATGAATCCTATCATAATTAATCGCGCCGGTGTACTGAAGGTGACCGAACAACTGAAGGTGTCCTCTAGCTCCAGAAGTGACCAAATTAACTCGAAAGTATTAATAAACACTAAATCATCTCCTTCATTTTTCTCTCCGACATACTCTCACAGTGACTCAGATTTTCTAAAATCCCATTCGATTGGAAAATGGTTAATATAATCCCCGTTCACGAGACAAGGGACCACCAGCTAATCAGTAATTTCCAGCCCATTTCTCTTACTCAGAAGTGTCCCGTCTACACTTCTGAGCATATATTTTATACTGAAATATAATAAACTATCCTAACTAAAAAAAAGCCTTCTTTTTGAAAATCAACATGGATTTCATAAGCCCTACTTGTGCCAAAGCCAATTAACAGCATTCCTCACCGACATTTACTTAGGCTTCCATAAAAATGTCCAGACTGACGCTATTTTTATTGACTTTTTTAAGGCATTCGACACTGCTCCTCATCAACGTCTTTTAGTGAAATTTACAAATTTTAATATTCACTCCTCGACTGGACCTCCCAATTCCTGATTAATCGCACCCAATACTCGTCTATTAAGGACGTGAAATCACCGACTTGCAAGTGTAAGGTAACGTCTGGCGACCCCTAGAGGACGCTACTTGACCCTCTTTTATTTCGAATCTATATTAATCACCTGCATAATAACGTCCCTTAATCAGTGCGCGTATTTGCCGATGATCGTGTAATTTACAAACCTATTCATTCACTGTAGTAAGATAGTAAGCTGAACGAGTTGGTACCGGCTGAACATGATGAAAAAATAGCGCATATTATATTCCTTACCCTCCTATTTTTGTGCGCTATTGTTTCAACATATTCATTCACATAATCATCAACTAACTTTACAGAATGATCTCACATTAATAACTCGGTGGTGTCAAAAAAGGCAAATGGCTTTAAATTTCTATAAATGTAAATCACTCTCCTTTTCGCGCCGTTCGCTCGTTGTATCATTCCCGTATAATCCCAGTGACGTCGTGTTCATCATACAAATACTTGGGAGTCCATGTTACCTCTGATCTATCATGGACTGGTCACATAACCTCTGCCGTTGCTTATGCTAATCGTACTCTTGGAGTTTTACACCGTAACCTCAGATTACATAAAGCACCCTAAGTAAAACAACTAGCTTACGCTATATTTGTAAGATCGAAACTAGAACACGCTTCCCCAATATGGTCTTCATGTCAATTATACTTAAGTAACACCTTAGAATCCGTTCAAAATAGATAACTTCGTTTTATTTATTCTGACTACTCTCCCTACATACTACATAATAGGATTACGCCGGTCATCTAGCCTGGACACACTTCCTCTCCGCCGGAATGTATCCCACCTGTCTCTCCTTTCAATGTTGCATCTTAACCCGAAACTGGGGTATGAAATAGAAACCTAAACGTAGAAGAGACAGAAACAGGGGAGAAGAGTAGTCGCAAACGCAGCTAAAATATTTATTCAGTTACACCTCCTTATATACGCAGCCACAGGGTTACCAACCACACAACTTGCCCTTTGTTAGGACACGATACCCCAGGACACACAAAGGAACAAACAGACGAGGACAAAGAAACGCCCCCTCAACGAACAACGAACACTGTAAACATCCACCAGCTCGCCTGAACTTTAACTGTTTTTTCATCTCTCTTCTTCATCGAATCTTTTATCGCAACAAGCATCTTAAAGAATATTTACTATCAAATGATCACCCACTTTTCCCTCGTATCGACCATTCTTGCAAATTACGTGAAATTTCATCGTCCACAGTCTCTCTTCAAATGTCTACATTACCAATGTCCATCAAAGACTGGAGCACACAACCTCAGCAGATTTTCTTTTTTTTTTTTAAATAAATATTATTAACATGGTTGAGCTGTGAATATGGTGCCTGGAGCGCGTCTCCGACAGGTAGGTTTAGCGTCCATCCCACCCGTACACCAAAAGTGCTCCCGAAGTGACAACAAATGACGTCATAAAAGTCGGAGCGTCATGCTGTCGGATGTCACGATCAGGGTTGTAAAAGTTACTTCAAAAATGTACCTAAGATACAGTTACAGCTACTCATACGAAAAGGTACCTAGGTACGTAACTAGGTACTCGCTTAAAAAAGTACCTAGGTACAGGTCCAGTTACTTTAAAAATACTTACTTTATTTTCCCCGAACTCTTGAATATATATTGGAAGTGAAGCTTTTTATACTAAGGATTAACACAAAAACGAGTTCGATAAAAGTGCTTTATTGGTGTCAGTGCGAGAAATCAGGATAACCGTATTCACATGAGCCGGCGCTGACGTCGAAGGGCCCAGAATACGTCGGCCGCACGAGTCGAGAGCATATGCACCTAACCTTTGCGACATCGAGCGAAAGGCTTCAAGCTTCCTCGTTTTTTTTTTTTTTTTTCTTCTTTCGCTAGACTGAAGAAAAAGAAGCTTTTTTTTTTTTTCTTTCGAGACTTTCTCCGTTTCGATAACCGCCAAATTTGAGTCCGATTTATTGAGTGGAAACTGTATTATATACGCCATGTTACATTTCTTTACGGTTGTAATTATAATTATTTTCAATTATATTTTATATTGTATTTATGGCAGAAGAGAGCCACCACCAGGACAAGATACAATCAACAGAAACTGTACACATCTTTCAAGTTATCTCTTCTCTTGTATAGTTGTCAGAGGAGCTTCAAACACGCAAGGAAGTCGATTTCGGTTTGAGATGAAGGAAGCAGGTCGCTTTTTTCCCTAAACGTAGTTCCGAAGCGACTAGATAAATTCGTGACGCTTGAACGGCATCGCTAATCCACCGTTCGCTCAAATGAACACCGCAATGCGCTAAAGCGTCGTTCGATGAAACATCATGGCCGGGGCTTCGTTCGCTAAAACGTCGTTCGATCAAGTCAGTGCCCTCCCAGGTCGTACCCAACTCAACATTAATCACGGCACATGGTAGTGTGTTGGATTTATAGCTTCTACCATTTTGGATGAAGTTATAAATCCTGGACTTCAGGATTTATAGGTTCTACCATTTTGATGAAGTGAATAAAAAAGTATCTGTAAAAAGTAACTTCACTTAGTTACAAGTTACTGGAAAATGTACCTAAGACACAGATACAGATGCTGAGAAATGTAAGTACCTCGGTTTGTACCTCAGGTACAACAAAAGTACCTAGATACCGATTTCCAGTTACTTGTACTTAGGTACATTACAACCCTGGTCACGATCCTGGCGGTTGGTCGCAGAAATGCTAGCGTAAAAGCCCGGGCTAACGCGAGTGTCACGGTCGTTGCGGCGTCCGGACTTCTGGCTGCCGAAGCTTCGTGGACTGCCACACAGGACAGCGATCTGCAGCAGAACAGGCGTCTGCCACATCAGAGCTTGCATGGCCACATCCACCGTCGCTTCTGGAACACCGCCGGGAGCGCGACCGGCGACAGCATGGCACTTTCATGACGTCACCAGGCGGAAATCGAGGAACAACTTTTTGGATGCGGTAAGCACACCAGTCGGAGACGCGTTCCAGGCACCATACTGTCACTACCCTCTTCCTTTCTAATCCTCCCTATACAGACTTCAGTGTTTTAGCGCTTGTTCAAGTTGTATTGATTTTTAGTTTATATATAAGTCGCCCCCCGTGTAATACTTTTTTGGGTCTTCGAAGAAAATAAATGATGATGATAATGATGATCATGGTGACGATGATGATGATGATGATGATGTTCCACTTTCACCGACCGGAGTTCCACTTTTTGCACCCATATAGAAAAGAACGTAAAAAACACTGACCTTTGAAACATTTACGCGTGTGGATGTTTTTGTAACGTCTCGATATCAACTTTTGAATTGCGTATTTAACGTGGTATTTAATTCCGAAACGCGTCTTTTGAAAAACAAAGGTACGAGGAAACAGAATAACTAGAAAATTGTATTTTGATTACTAAAATAAGCTACGAATTTAGGGGAAAAACACACGTTGCAAGTTATAATAAAATTTTTATAACCTTTTCTGTAACTTGGTTTTGTTCTCGAAGTAGAGTCTATTACAGCCACTTGTCAAGATTGCGCCGAAAAATGCGCGCATCTACAATAATTTACTATCAGCAAATGCTGATTGCTGCTACTGCCCCAAACATGACCACTACTAAAGTGACGAACCAAAAAAGAAAATGAATCGATGTCTTAACTGCTTTGGAAAATGTGCCGTTGGTCAGGAGTCCAACACACCAGGACAACAGAAGATAGAAACCATAATTTGAAATAACTAAGTTACATTTCGTGACTGTAACTATACTATGTGTATACCATATCATGATCCCGAGCGAAACGAACGATTAAAGAGATTACGATGGTTGGCCTTCCGAGTGAATCGCGGGGCAGTGTTCCCGCTGGCTTGCCCGAAGAGCCTACATCGAACCGTGAACGCTGCTGGTGCGAAAGTGTGACTCTATCTATCGCCCCACCTACCGGGTCTCTCGTATACCATTGACGAGTTACCGGCAGAAAAAGTTGCGCGTCCGTCCTTGTAAGTTGCCCAGCTGCCGTCACCGCCATGACTAGTCAAAGTGACGCGTTCCTGCTCAGAGAGTAGTACTTCTGGCACAATGAACTGTTTGACTCGTAAACATTGGCATATATGAAAACCCGCAGCACAGATCTCTGCAGCCTGGCACGCACGTTTCCGTTGCCCCGGAAGCGAAGCACGCGTCACGGCGAATGCTGAAAATGCGCCGACCTGAAGCTCTTTATGTGAATGGTGATTATAGACCTTATTTTGTGTAACCCCAATCCGCAGCTTGCAATTGACGCACCCTCGACCCAGTGCATTTTAGTTTGCCCACTGGCACGAAGTATGATGCCGCAAATGGTATGCGAGTAAACGGCTGGAACCAGTATGAAGGCACCAGTTACTTTCGTGTAACGTTTCTACCGTGCGAACATGTCCAAAAAGCTACGGTCGTCGGGCTTGTCACTACGTTGTCCTCCGGCAGGCAGGTTTATTGGGACAAAGTATCGTCGCAAAAAGTGGCGCATGTGATGAGCACAAAAGACTGCAGTGTTTTTCTGCTATCCCCGTTCCCCACGTATTCCGATTTACAACGTCAGTCAATCGCGAGCATCAGTCGTGACGGTTTTGTGCCAGACTCATCGTCCAGGGTGTGCTCGCATCGCTTCGTTGACGGCAAATGGACCGAATCCAACCCCGATGCTCCATTCAAGGTATGCCTTTATTTCACGCCACGAGAAGGCGACTTGAAAGAGCCTACGTGCCACCGCTCAAGATGCAGGCACGGAACGCAGATAGCTGGCGCCCATTCATATAAGGCTCGTTAAACTGCCCATATTTTTATTTTATATCATAAATTCAGGCAAGATATTCTTCATCCTTGTTCTTTCGAGGAGGGAGGGTGATGGCCTGCCATAGTCCAGTTCGGTTCGGCCCTCCAAGAGTCTACGTCTAGTTTACGAGCACCGAGGTTAATACTATGCTAGCGGAGTTGTACAGGAGCTGAGGTGATCCGCACAACTGGCTCGAACGATCCACAGCCTCCGAGTCTTGCCTGGCGGTCGCAGCTTTCGCGGAACCCCGGATGGCGTGTGGGCGAGGAGCCAAGCAGGAGGTCCCGGGAGGCCCGCCCCCCTCGACGACCGTCGCCCGGGGCCTCCGCGCCCCTCGCAGCACGGAGGCCGCCCAGGCAGGTCGCAACTCTCCTCCGATCCCAGGCCGAATCCGTTCCGCACCGACCTCCGCGGCGACCGCGAGTAGCGGACTGCGCCGTCTGAAATTGCTCCCCGACGGCACCCGAGACTTTGAGAGTCCGGCGCACCTACCACAGCACCTGCTTGCCGGCAGCCTCCCATCGCGCGATTCCTGACTCGCGGACGGCCTCGAAACCCTCGTACCCCGCCGTTCTCCAGGAGTGTTGTGGGGTGCCGACGGCGTCGTGAGTCCAGAAACCAATTTTCCTTAAGTGCATTCCAAAAGGACGAGGCTCCTCGGGGCGCCGCTCCCGTGTGCAGCATCGTGGTGAACGGGATGCGCCGCCCGGAACGACGCCAGGGAAGCATCCGCTCTTCGCTTCAAGACGAAGCAATGTAGGCGAACGTCACGAGCCCCGGATTTTTCGTCGCGAATCGCGTAATCGACACCACCAGGCGGGAGAGGATTGCAGAGCCATAGCGCGGGACCCATGGATTCCTGTCGCCTCGCCTGGCGCCCCAAGAGCTCGACGTCCTGGGGCGACCGATGGCCCGTGGCATTCGGCGCCGGAGTCGACCACCGGAGCCGACCGGTGAGCGGATTTGTTTTCCTCGATGCCCCGTTTCTCCCACCTTTGTGGGAGAGACCGCACCAATCGCTCGGTACTCTGCACTCTCGCAAGATCGAGCGTCGATATTCCACGTTGCACCACACTCGGAACTATACTCCGTTTCACCTTATGTGGTACCTCAGCGAATGCTAGAAGCGCGAGCTCATAGCGTTGGCAGCTGCCCTTGGTGCACGAGAGCTTGTGCCGCCGAGATGTACCCTAGAGCAAGGAGCTCGCGCTTGTAGCCTTTCCTGCGGTACGACACAAGGTGAAACAGAGTATAGGGTCGTCGGTCTTTTCCTTGCTCGAGCGAACGTGCAGTTTGTGTGGCAAATCGGCCTTCGCTCTCTCGGTGAGCGAAATTCCCTTCGAGCATGTATGATACACGTGGCCCCCGCTTGACTGATCGAGGAAGACTGACGATTAGTGTTCCGAGTGTGCCGAAGAGAGATGCAGCAGCTTCTCAAAGTGTGCTTCCTTTTTACCGGAACAATTCTGCACGATACCGGAAATCGGAAACAACCATTAGGGAGTTTTAGAATAGCGCACGCTAAAGCTTTGCGTACGCAAAGAATTGCGTCGTCGCCACTGCGCATGCTCCGAACGCAAGCCAGGTTTTGCGCTTTGCGTGCGCTATTTTAGCGTGCGCTATTTCTCGAAAATAGCGTGCGTACGCAAAGAGTCTTTGCGCTTCTCCAAGGAGGATTCGTGATGAGAAGTTGGCTAAAGCCAAGACGAGCACAGTTAAAAAAAATGGCGGCTTCCAGGATTATGTCGGCGGCTGCTTTGGCGGCGTCGTGAGTGCGACGTCGGCGGCATCCTCGCGACTGCGATTTTCAATGCGGGACGACATTGTACGTGGCTTGGCAATGACCCCCGGCAACTTGATGCTTGCGACGCGCGAACATTTCTCGGCGAAGGTACGATGTGCGAAGGTCAGTACGCGAGACCTCTCTTGCCCAGGCGAAGCAAGCGGACACGGCTTGTCAACCGCTCGCGTCGCATTCTCATGTTCAAACAATTTTTAAATAGTACTGTAAACCAAAAAACTTTTTTTTTCCAAAGTTACCGCATTTCGTGTGCGAAATAAAAATTTTGACTGTGTCTTGGTGGCGTTGCAAGCGCGAGCTGCTTGGGCTTTTGCGTCGCTGCGGAGAAACGCTATTCTAAAACTCTCTTGCGTCGCGTGCGCTAATACAAGCGCTAAATTTAGCGCTAGCGTGCGCTAAAATTGCGTACGTTATTTCCAAAACTCCCTATTATCTATAGAACGCGGTAGATGACGCTATCTGCGAAGGTTGTCCCTATCGCTCTTAGTTAAATTGGGTTTCTGGGAGCTAACGGCTGCAATGGGGTCGTGTGGATGGGCCAGCAGACAAGAACGGACGTAAAAGAGATTATGCCGGCAGCTCGAAAAGAAATCGGCCCTGTGTAAGCAATGCGCGAAGAAAGTAGCGTTGTAAGGATACTCAAAGCACGCAAAACTACACAAACAGTGCAATGAATGTAAGTCCCGTACACGTATGAAGCCGTGTTTCAAACCAGACAATTTTGAGAGACTCTGCATCACTTTCAGTTTGTCTACATGTAGATCGTCCCCGCTGAACCTTCAGCCAATTTTATTTTATGGTTCACTGGCGATACCTTGGCCAAACGCGATGGGGTGTCCGTTTGAAACGCAGGACAACATTATTGAAAACAGCGCAAAAGGACAGGACAAAAGTAAAGGGAGCACACATCGTCCGTCCTGTGTACTTCTTTCAGTTTTGTCCTGTCCTTTTGCGCTGTTTTTAATAATGTCGTTCAACGAGCAACTAGCCCAGCAATCCACCTTCTTACAGTAACGCAGGACGTAATGTATGAATGGCTCCTATCAGTGTCATGTAACGCAGCGCCGTTGACAGGGGGACTGGAAAGGGATAGGCGCCTACAAAACTGAAATTTCCCCCTCCACAAATAAAAAAAAAAAGAAAATCAGTTGATTTTCTAATATACGCATGCGTACAAGCTTATATTTGGTTATACAAATTTTGGTATAGCAAGACATTGCGGCGACAAAATTGGTTATACCAGTTTCGTCGCCGCAAGAAATTCAGAAAAGGGGTCACGAGCATTTCGAGAGAAAGCATGCTTGATTCGCGAAGAGCCGAAATCCAGCGCGAAGAAGGTTCGAGATTCACTGCCGCGTCTGCAAGCTCTGCGGCTACGACTAATGAGCGGGGGTGAAACCTCGTGGTGATGTGTATGGGATGGCTTGTGGTATCTCAATATATAGAAAAGAATAGTTCAGGGGTTGTATGTTTGGTTTGTTCTAACCAGTGAAGTGTCGGTAAAAGTGTAAAACGTAAATGCGCCTCTTGAAACGGAGCCTCTTTAGAATATTACAATTTTATTATCGATGCAATAGCTACTAATAAGGATGTCTGACCATGCTTCTCGTCAGCAGACATTGTCGTATACTTTGGGTTCAAGACGTGGGCGAGATTGAATTGGTTGGTATAAACGCCTCCATATAATCCTTGACTGCCCTGATCACACATCCGCCATTTATGTTCATGCGCTGAGACGTTTTTTGCGAGTTTCTCTCCCATTCTGGTTGATAAATCATCCCCATGACCCCCATAAAACAATTGTATAAAAGGCTCGGTGTGGCGCATATAAACTTTTTTTTTTACTCAGACATTCTTCCATTTAATTCTTTATAAAATTATAGACTATAGACTCTAATCGACTTACTGTGAATCTTTATAAGGGTATTAACTGTCCATGGAATGAATGAATCTCTCTGTGAATGAACAAAATGTCTAATTGTGATATTTTCCCGTTTCTTCTTAAAAGTTCAAACATTGTAACCAGTACAACGTATAGCCCAACAAGTCACGTAAAATAAAGTCTTTATGCCGTTTATTATGTTTTCCGACTTACTGCATGGTGAGGGGCAAATTCGACCTGTGTAGAGTTTTGGAAATGCAATCCCAGATGACCGCATTTATAACGTAGCCAAAAAGCCTAGTGGCAAATTTTAAATCAATCTATCAAATCAGAAACCACTTAACACACTCTAAGATAATTAAATCTACAGAAAAATAGAGCTTAATATACCGGCATTGTCTTAATTAAAGGTAACTTGACACCATTCACTTTTGCTCTGTGAAATCAATAGTATCTTACTGTTACTACGTTTCGAAACGAACGCGTTAATTCACCTCAACAGTCACTCCTTCTTATTACTTGTCAAGTTCAAAGTGGCTGATTTCAATGTTGGCGCAAAGCTACACACGATTGCAGATGATGTTTCCCCCGCCCCCCCCCTTCCCCCCCCCCCCCCCCTCGTTTCATCTGCTCTTCTGAATCGTGGTGCAAGTTTGCACGTGAGTCGACCTGACGCACACTTCATGTCGCGCTCATTTCTCAGAATAGATAAAGCAACTAAACACGGTTTTTCGTAACCGAATTAAAAAATTACGAAGATACTTCACTCCTTACTCCTCGGAAAGAACAACACAATCTTTATTTTATTATTGAGAGACTAATAGCTTCCAAATTACTATTTCACGAACGCTCTGTCATTAGCAGAAATCAGTGTTCCAGCTTATAACCATCCACTACTGCTGTTCCTTGGGAAAATATGTTAGGTTCATTGCTTTTTTTTAAATATTTACATCACTGACATTCTAAAAATTGATACCGAAGCAACGTTAGTAATTTACGCCAATGACGCCAGTTTATTTTTTCCCCGTGATAGTGAAACGCTCGCTCAAGTCCTGAATTGCAGTTTGGAATCACTTTGCAGATGGGGTAATGCAAATTCGCTGCAAAATAACACCTCTAAAGCCAAGACAGTAGCTTTGAAACCCAGCAGTAAGTCTATAACGTTCAACCATGACCCTGTAGGGCCCTCAATTACTGAGGCAGTCGCCAGTGCTATAACGTTAGGCGTAACTTTACAAGAAAATTTGTCATGAGATTGCCACACCGACAATATAATTTGCAAAGATTTCTGTTGGTCTTCTCAACAAGCTTCATTTCGACTAGTATTGCAGAGTTGCCACTCCGGAGTTGGAATGATTCCGGAATCATTCCGCTTTTGCAACACCCCGGAATGGAATGGGAATGGAAGAGCGGCAGGGCTGAGAAGAATATAATGGGCATGTAATTACATGCATTTTGTCTGGAACGGAGTGGGGATGGAATGATCTCTGTTCTTATGCGAGCTGCGTCGATGTGGTCAAAGGGGCTTTTGAAACAGCATCATTGCACTTTAGGTACCGGACTGCTTGGTTATCTGACCGGCTCATGTACCTTTGAGGATGAAAGTGAAGCAACCAAAACTGTAGAGCTGTAGGCGGTCAGGGTCTCTTTCCTGGCGCCACGAGACGCGAGACAATATTGCTGCTGTGACCATGTGCGAATACAGCACCAGTCGGAGGCCACCAAACAGGGACAATGCCAATACCGCCCGCATTTTTAGATGCGTGCACTTGCCATGAATGTATCCCCTAAAAGTGGAGAATATATACGGCCCTTTTGTGTACAAAATGGGTGGTCCGAAGTTTTGCAATCTTTTACGAGTATTTTACCCTTGGTCGCGCGACCGACATCTGCAGTGCCACCACATACAATTTGCCACCAGCGCTATGTGTGACCACTGCTCAGCTTAGTAGAATCAATGCTTTCGGAAGATATTTTGCTGTTTTATATGCGTTTGATAACGTGTGCTTTATGCTGACGTAATTTCCTGGCAACGTAAAGGAGCCATGAAACGATTTTTATACTTTCGCTAAATACTACTCAGAATTCCTCCCTAACGTTAATAACTGAATGAACTTGCCTTAGATTTCCTTTCTAGGCAATGGCAGTCGCCGAAAAATTCGAGAAATATGAACATCGTTCCTCCCCTCAATATGGAGCCAGGACAAGCGGCCACGTGGCCTGGTGCCTATCCTATGCCGCCAACATTAATCATACCCACCCGCTAGGGTTGGCAAGGTAGGAAATCCGTGCTGATCTCCAGGCATTGTTAGAGTTCGGATATTCTCATCACCGCAATAGTTAGACACGAAAAACTACTCGAGTGTCCGCCGAGGCACTAATTGTTACGAGCAGTCGAGTGCTCACGCAGTTCTCGTGTCCAATCCATGAACCGCGCTCGACTGTCGCCAAAAGGGCGGTTTCAATCCCATAATTACGTCATCAAGCTTTGCGAAGGGAAGACTTAGATAAAGTCCCCTTTTATCCCCGCAATATAACCGCGACAAAGAAGCTTCTGAATCACTGGTGGTCTGTGGGAGTATACTTCGGCCAGACTAGGGCCAGTTTGCCTCTGCAAGGTCACGAACATTCCAACCCGATATCGTTTCATGGCCCTTCTAATGCAGCTGTCAGGCGCCTTTCACGGTTCGGAATTAAGAGGAATGGAATGGAACGGTTCATCCATTCACGTGTGGGAATGGGCTCAGTGTTTCCATTCCTAGGAGTTCAAAGGAATGGAATTATCGGAATATCACATTCTCTGGAATTGAGGGGGGGTGCTCATTCAGCAACACTGATAATTCGACCTTCCGGTGAACCTGATAATACCCAATCTTCCACGAGTACTTGTTTCCCGTATACATTATTCTCACCTTGTTTGGGTAACCACAACAGCCACTAACACAAACAAACTTAATGTTCTTAAAAAACAAAAACAGATAGAAGTATCCTTAATGTGTCACGTGACACCCATACGTCCAAAAACGCTTTTTGAAATGATCCATCTCACTCCTGTCATCCATCTCTTTGACTAAACCTGAATTCCAAGATACATAGCAGGCAGAAAAATTGCATATCGCTCGTTACAGAAATGTTCGGCGCAGGCACGTAGCCAGGGGGGGGGGGGGGGGGGCATGGGGTCCGGTCCCCCCCCCCCCCCCCCCCCGAAATCTTCCATTTTTCTAGGATCTCCTCTCCCCCCTCCCCCTCATACAGCATTTCGTCATGGGCACGTAGTCAGGCACGTAGTCAATCCTGGCTACGTGCCTGGTTCGGCGGTACAGTAGCACAAACTACGGAAGAAATGTTGAGACACAATAAAATGTCTTCCCTATTTAGTAATTTAATAAGAAACACCACCACCGCTGAAACTCTTCTTGGTGTAACATATAGATTACGACTGAATGGGCATTTATTGCTAAGGCTCATACACAGTCTTTTAGTCTACGCTACAACGAAGTTTTTTTTTTTACGACAAATGTTTTTCTTACTGCGCGGCCAGCGATGTCGTTTGTGAGGTCCGCGATTCTATCACGCCGAGCACGATTTCCATTCGTGTTAATGCTGACCGTGTGGTTGATTTGTCAACGTCATCACAATAACATAAACTCATACGGAACAACTGTAGTCGTTTCAGTGGTTTTCACCAACATTCGAAGTGTTCTTCGCAATCGTGATGACTTGTCTTCTGCCATCGATTCTTCACTCGCCGACATTGTTGTGCTCACTGAAATTTGGCTATCTAGTGTTGTACGTGACAGCGAAATTTTTTGTTGCGAGAAACGTTTCTTTTTTTATCGATGCGATGGACTATCTAGGCATGGTGGTGGTGTCATAATCGCGGTGAATGATAGCATTGAGTCTTGTCTTAACAACATTGTTACATCTCTTGAGTTTATTGGCGCGCGCTTGCGTTTTAGCCATAAACAGGTTATTTTGTGCGTGTGCTACCGTCCTCCCAACGCCGCAGCAAACTATTTTATAGATTTACACGATGCTCTGAATACAATTCGTATAAGGTTTCCTGCCTTGCCTTCGCTTCTTTTGGGCGATTTTAATCTCCCCGGCATTCACTGGTCTGGTCTATATCTAGGGTTCCGCGTTTTTGGTTAAGAACAAATACCTCCGACTTGCATATACAAAACCAACAATTTATCAGACGTTTCGTCTCCTATGCGGGAGACATCATCAGTGCGGCCCGCATAGGAGACGAAACGTCTGATAAATTGTTGGTTTTGTTATGCAAGTCGGAGGTATTTGCTCTTAATCATGATTCCCGGCTTTTGAAACATTTTTGCGTTTTCGGTTTCTATTTTTTTTTTTCAAAATTCGGCATACTTTTTTGGTGTTTATTTTAAAATTCAATTTTCGGTTTTTATCGGCGTATACTTATGCCCAAAAATGTTTATCGTCTTTTTTTTTTTTTTTTGGTGAATATAAAATAAACACCAACGGACACCGGATTAGGTGATCCCTGTAGCTGATATTTTTGGTCACTGAAAGAATAACGACAGGAATACATTGAAAAAGAAACGGGCATTTTATTTGGCAAACGTGTGCAACTGTAAAAGAAACAAGAAAAAAAAAACAAACAGAAGTACAAACAAGGCAGACATGAAGCCATGCCCAAACAACATGGAACTTCACCTTCTGTACATCAGAATTACCGCGATCTTATTATAGTACACACACATGTACTTTCCCAGGTTCTCCTCGTTGAACCGCACTCTTTCTTTCCTTTTAATATGGCCCTGAGCTTTGAGAATGCCCTCTGAACGCTAACACTGGACACTGGCAGGCTCAGGAGATGAAGCGCTGCCTGAGCCAAATCGGCCAATCAACCAATTGTGACCGCCAAAAGAGACGCGGTGCTGCAGAAGGGTTTGGATTTGGGCTAGTTGGTTGAACATGTTTAGGGGTTAAAACGCTAAAAACGACAGACGAGTAGGAGAGACACACACCACAGAGCGCTAGCCCTCTGTGGTGTGTGTCTCTTCTACTCGTCCGTCGTTTTTAGCGCTTTTAACCCCTAAACAAGAGACACGGTGCGACGCTTTGAAGCCCAACACAACATGCAGAGCTTGCATTAAATCAGTCTTCCTTCAACGAGTTTGAAAACATGTTCGTACATGGCGAAGTCATGGGCATTTCGGACTTCACGTTCCGATCGATGACGCGCACATTAAATCAAAACGTTGTGATGGCATCCGTGTATCCCATACATTGGGACGCGTTTCGACAGACACTGTCGTTCCAATTTTTCGCCACGGCTCTGCGGTACGACTGAAGGGTCAAAGCGACATTTTCCGGTTAAAAGTGAATTTTAGAAAATGAATTCGACGTAATTTTATCGGTTTAAATCGAAAATGCCGAACCTAAAAACTGACCTTTTTCGGTTAAAACCGAATTTCTGAAAATAGATTCGGAGTACTTTTATCGTTTTTTATCGGTTTAAACCGAAAACTCCGAACCCTATCTATATCCTACCATATCTTCAAATCCTGCTGCGTGTTCCGAGTTTTTAAGTCTCTGCTCCGATTTTTCGTTAACGCAGATAGTTACTAGGCCGACTCGTGTTACGGCAACTTCTGAGAACGTGCTGGACCTTATTCTTTCTACCGCGCCTGATCTTGCATCCTCTCTTACGTATTTACCTGCCATCAGCGATCCACTGTTTACTTCACTTTCACCTCAGCGATTCTGTATCTGCCTTTAAAAAAGCGAAGAATAACTCTTGTCTTGATTATGGCAAAGCTGATTTTGAGGCTATAAACACGAGTTGGCGCAATTCCTTGACTTTTTCTTATCCAATTTTTTTGAACGCTCTGTCGAGGTTAATTGGACAATGTTCAAAAATAAAGTCAATTCCCTTATCAATTCTTTCGTCCAACGTCGCTTTCTTACAAATAGCTCCACGTCTCCATGGTTTAATAGTGCCTTGAAAAGGCTTTCAGATAAAAAGAAACGCCTGTTCCGCACTGCTGAGCGTACAGAAACTGTTGAGCGCTGGGCGGTTTACCACAACGGAGAAAATTTATACAGAAATGCAATTAAGGACGCTAAACAAACTTTCTTCAGCCAGTGGTCAATGATTACTATTCATTGTATCAGTATCTTCGGGACTATGACTGGAGTAATGTTCTAGCTGATCAGTGTGTTGAATCATCAACTTCCACACTTTCGACTATTGTCCAGGAAAGCATGCGACTCTTTATACCAAAGAGGGTGTCTCATAAAAGTGACTATCCCATATGGTTCTCGAAGGAACTAAGACATTGCTTAAGGCGCAAGCTACACTATCATCGCCTGTACAAAAAAACTGGCAATGTCGTTTGGTACACGAGATTTAGTCAATGTCGTGCAGAGGCGAAACAATTGTTTAAGCGAGATAAACAACAACATGCTGACATCGCCGAGCAATCATTGACCACACAGCCACAGTGTATGTGGAAGTTTGTCAAAGAGAGCATCAAAGAGAATGTTACCACGATCACATTGCGAGATAATGAGGATTGCGTCTCTGACCCTGTTGATGTAGCTAATCTTTTTGCGCGCCACTTTAGTGCTTCTTTCAGTACAAATAATGGCCTAATGCCTAGCTCGAATATAAACTGCCTGGATTTTTTGACTGTTGCTCCAATTAATGAATCCGAAGTCTTGGAGGCAATTAAAAAATTGAAACCAAAGTTATCTACGGGAATAGATGGAATTCCCAGCTTCATAGTAAAAGGTTGTGCTCCACTCCTTTGTCCAGTTTTGGTTCATATCTTTAACTTATCACTTGCATCTGAAACATTTCCTACCGCTTGGAAGCGCTCTGTTGTTGTTCCATTACATAAATCGGGTGATCGATCCATGGTTAACAACTATAGGCCAGTCTCCCTCCTTTGTAGTTTTTCTAAAGTTTATGAAATTGTTTTGCACACCCGCCTTTACGCATATTTTTGTCGGAAAATTATTCCTGAGCAACATGGTTTCATGAAAGGCCGCTCCACAGAAACAAACCTGTGTTCCTTCCTACATCAGATTGTACCACCTGTCCATAGCGGAGGACAAGCGGATGTAGTCTACTTTGATATGAGCAAAGCTTTTGACAAAGTTAATCACCGATTACTGTTGAGTAAACTCTGTAGTTACGGTCTGTCCCTTAAGTACTGTCGTCTCCTCGATAGTTACTTATCTCATCGGCTTAACTTTGTGCGAGTATCCGGCCGATTATCTGCTCCTTTTTTATCTACTTCTGGGGTTCCTCAAGGCAGTAACCTCGGTCCTCTGCTGTTTTTGGTTTTTGTAAATGATCTAACTTCCTGCATCAAACACACGCGGTTTTTGTTATTTGCTGATGATATTAAGTTGTTTACAGCGGTTAAAACGGTTGACGATTGTAAATGTCTTCAGCGCGATATAGATTCTATTTCGGCGTGGTGTTTTTCAAATGACCTACTCTTAAATGAGTCAAAGACGAAAGTTATGTCCTTTTCTAGGAAGCGTGAAATTCTGAGTTTTCCCTATGTATTAGATTCCACCAATATTACTCGCGTTGAGGTCATTCGTGATCTAGGCGTTTTTATGGATCCTGCAATTAATTTCAACCATCACGTGACCACAATTACGAATGCTTCCTTTCGAGTGCTGGGAGCCATTACACGAGTGACACGCGATTTTTCTAAACCACTTTGTATTTTACGTTTGTTCTCTTCACTGGTGCGTAGTCGTGTTGAATATGCCTCAGTTGTCTGGAACTGTATTGGAGTGACAAATTCAGGTTTAATTGAGAGTGTTCAACGTAGGTTTGTTCGTGTTTTGTTTGATCGTTATTTTCAACCGAATTATTTCTATAGTTATGAGAGGATTTGTGAACTCGTGAAGTTAGACTCGTTGCACAACAGGAGAACAATTCGTGAACTGACATACTTGTATAAGATTGTAAATGGTATAATTGACTCCCCAGAGCTACTCGGCCACATCTATTTGCACGTTCCTCGTCAGTCTTGTAGACTTCATACTTTGTTTTATCCTATAGACTTTTATCATGCTGCACCCATAACACGCCTACAATTGACTTATAACCATTTAGAACAGATTTGTGCGAATGCTAGCCTTGATATATTTGATGAAAAACGTAAATTTCGACAGTGTGTTGAGGCTATTGTTCTTTCCTAACGTTTTGCTTTTATCCTGTTTAGCGTTGTATTTCTGAAGGAATAAGTGCACCACTAAGGAGGCGTCAAGCTGTTGGTGGGTCACTGAAAATAAGAATAAGAATAAGAATAAAGAATAAACCTTGCCTCGTCTGTTATCAACTAGTGCCAAAATGTTTTGGAGCGTTAATAATGGCAAGAAAGACAAGGTTATTTTGCTTTATGACTCTGATGGCATTGTTCTGTCTAACGATGACTCTGCAAAAGTCCTCAATGAGGTGTTTGTGCACTCGTTTTCTAGGGATGTAAGCTGTTCTATTGTTAATTACCCTAATCATGATTTATTTCCTATGGCCCAATTGTGTTTGATTTTGATGGCATTGTTAAGCTAATTGACAACCCTATAGTGTCTTCATCATGTGGTATTGACAATATTAACGCTAAGTTTCTAAACAATACTAAACTTTACAGTTTAATTTTTCCTACTAAGATTTTTGAGCAATCTATTCTTACCGGTGTCCTTCCTGAAGATTGGAAATCTGGCAAGGTGGTTCCACTTCATAAATCAGGCGACAAGCACTGCCCCGACAATTATAGACTTATTTCTATAACCAGTACTCCTTGTAAAACTTTTTTCTCGTCCTCACAGCATGGCTTTCGTAAATTTCTTTCTTGTGAAACACAACTTCTCGCCTTTACTAACGATTTATTTTCATTACTTGATCATGGATCCCAGGTTGAGTGTATTTTTCTTGATTTCTGGAAAGCATTTGATAACGTTTCTCACCAACTACTACTCTTCAAGCTTAGCAAACTCAACCTCGACCCTCAGGTACTAACTTGGATTGAGTGTTTTCTTACAAATCGTTCTCAGTTGGTTCATGTAAATAACTCTAATTCTCCAGTGTCTTCTGTTACTTCTGGCATCCCTCAAAGCTCCGTTGTTGGTCTCTTGTTATTCCTCATTTACATCAATGACTTGCCGTTGTGTGTCTCATCATCGCTTAGTTTGTTCGCGGATGACAGCGTTATTTATCGTAAGATTACTAATGATTCTGACTCTCTCCTTCTTCAAAACGACTTAAATGCTGTTCTTGATTGATGCAAGCTGTGGTCCATGACAATTAACACTAAAAAATGTAAAACAATCAAAGCGTCTCGGCGTAACACTTGACCTTTTATCTATAACATTGATAACGTTTCTTTAGAATGTGTGACTTCATATAAATACCTTGGTGTGCACATTACTTCTAACCTCTCCTGGCATATTCCTATTAACCACATCATTGCTGATTCCAGCTCTATATAGGCTACCTAAAACGTAATTTTTCTCTTGCACCAGTTTCTCTCAAACTAATATTATTCAAATCTTTGGTTCGCTCAAAATGAGAGTATGCAGCTTCAATCTGGGATCCTGGTCAGGCGACGCTCACTTCTCATCTCGAGTCAGTTCAGAACCGCGGCGCTTGTTTCATACTTAATAATTATCACCGTACAGCAAGTGTATCATCCATGAAATCTCTTCTCTCCTTGCCACTGCCTTCTTTGCGCCGCAAGTGTTCTCGTCTATGTCTTTTCTATAAAATATACAATTCTAACCCCATTCTTAAAGAGAAGCTCTTCCTCGACCCACCTTACGTTTCTCGACGCAGTGATCATCAGTACAAAGTTGGCGTTCCTCATTCTCGAACCTCAGCCTATCACGATTCTTTCATTCCTAGGACATCATCAGAGTGGAACCACCTTCCGGCGTCATTAATATTATTACCCTCGTTAGATGTGTTTAAAAGTGCTGTTACTTATTATTTTTGCGAAAGTGACCCGTGACCTATCATGTCTTCTATTACTGTTTCTTTTCTTTTTTCACTCCCTCCCCTTTGTAACGCCCCCAGGGCCTTGAGGGTATGTAAATAAATAAACAAATAAAATAAATATTCAATGTTTTGAGTTTTTTCTACATTTGTTTGTTTTGTGATTACTCGTATTTTTTCTTTCGTTGCTCGATTGTATTTGAATCTACTTGTTGTCTGTCTGCCGAGTCACCAGGGCTGAGCCTGGTCAAGCCAACAAACGTCGACGTTTTGCCCACGCCACCGTCGCCTGCACACGTGTATGGACGAAATAAACTCACCTTGAAATTTCCAGTAAAGGCTTCATGGGGCGAATATGCTGCGAACAATTAACGAATCTTGCCCGGCAGCTTTTGTTCCTCACGTAGCGCCAGCACAGCGGCTGCTACGTCCCGCGCAAAGCGAGCGTGGAGTCGGGCGAAGTTTGTCAGTTATTCGTCTCATAATTCTCTCCATGGAGTTTATCCTTAAGGAATTACGAGTGATAACGCTTCCTGTTCCACGCAACATTAGAGGGACACTCATTTGTGAAGCGTTTCATACACCAGCAATGCGACAAACACCGACTTCCGCCCGCCGACAAAACGGAATCCGCTCTTCGTCGATTCAGGCAATCTTCGGCACGCGCGCATTAATGTTGTTTGGTGGCCGGTGAGGCTTGGCGCTAATGGCTGTTAAGCGGTAAGAGAGCTTTTTCCTTCTCAATATTGAAAGGTACCACTCTAGGATGTTCGCTTGAGTATTATTTAAGCAAAACATCTTCCTCGCTCGACGTATCTGGGATTAATGAGAGTTACTTGTTGCGGGGTGAGCGACCCTTGGCCCTCTGAACGAAGGAAGGCCTTCTTTGGTTAGGTGTCGCGTAGGGCAGTTTGTTTAATCCCCAGTCCGGCAGGCACGGGTTGAGCCAGCTCGAAGAATCGAGACATTTTGACGTCATCAGGCCACAATGGACACGAGCGCTGCGATAGACTTACCGCAGGCTTCCGTGCACCCCAGGCGAAAATATTAAGTGATATCACTCTAAGTGCCCTAAGTGATTCCAAGTGATATCTCTTCGACCACAAGTGATATCACTTGGGATCACTTAGGACACTTAAAGTGATATCCCTTAATATTTCCGCCAGGGTGGGCACGGTAACGCTTTTTGCACTCACTCAAGAGAGCAGGCTTCAAAATCGCCAGCTTCCGTCGCCACTCAAGGCCTGCGGACTCGGGCCCGCAGGAGGCTTTTCACGGGCCTCGATAATTCGGTGCGGTCGAGCGTCGATCCGCGTTAGGAGTGGGTCGCGTCGAGAAGCCCTCCCGGCCGAACCCGCGGACCCTCGCGTGGGGAAGGGAGGACGCCCACAGGGAGCCGCCATGGCCGAAGAAATCGATGACGGGCGGCGCCATGTTGGGCCTCCGCACGCCGGCCACGCTCCGAGGCCGTGCCGTCGTCGACGCTGCACGGGCACGACCGGGCCACCGCCCTTGGGATTCGGGGCCTTAAATGTATTCGGCGCTATTTCGGGCCACTCTATGCCCGCCCACTGGTTAGCGTGGACGCGGGGCTCGAGTGCGCATCCAACATTAGCAGGAGGCTTCACTGGGCTACGGCTACGCCGAGAGGGCGCATTTAAAGGGGCGTTGCTATATTACAACTTTCTGTGGCAATGGAGTCAGAGGGAGAACGTGAGCGCGCACTCCCCCTTGAACACACACTCTTCCTGCCTACGAAATCTCATAGTGATGGTATTACCTAGGGTGCCTTCATGTGCGCTTTGCTTAGGGTGGTGGCATCTCGCCATTTTGTCCCACACTTTTATTTTTATTTTTTGTTTAGAAGCGCGTGAAAGAGCGTGGCCCTGCACGCGTTTGTGGCGTTGACTGTATTATGGCGACATTTTGTTTTCGCTGATTTCTTTGTATTTTCCCCGTGAGCGCGTGCTGTCGGCATCGGGTACTACAAAGGGTGGCATCACAGAAGGACATTGAGGCACCCTAGTATTACCGTATTTTTGGGACTATAGTCCTCACCCGATGTATGCGCCAATGCAGGCGGCAATTTCTGTTGAGGGCGGGGAAAACGCTGTGCCAGTATGACCTTGTTTCATTGTTCTGTTGAAACAAAAAACAAGAGCCTCAAACCAACGACTTTGTGTATAGTCCGAACGGCATAAAATATCAAAATTTAGGAAAAACAGGTTTTGTATATATGCACGGCGTCAAATGTCATTCTTTAGAAAAAACAAACTGTATAGCCCGCACCTCAAGACCAATTTAGTTTCCCCGCTATATTTAGCGGGGAAAATGATGTCACACGACTTCGTGTCACGTCACCTGAGAACAAATTAAGTTTCTCCGCTAGATTTAGTAGGAAAAATTACGTCACGTGACTCCGCCCCCCCCCCCAACACCCATTCAATTCCCCCTTAAATTTAGCGAGGAAACTGGATTGGTGTTGAGGTAACTCACCCGTGAACAAGGGACCGGACGGTCCCGAAACGTCGGGTAAATGTTTATTAAATTTTTGGTTAGAGTCCCTACTCTTCGCCTCATGTCTACTCTTAACCAGGCAGAGGGCTGCCGAACGTTTACCTTCATGATACGAACAACGCCGGCTTCGCTCCGTGGGCATTTAATGCTTTCGCATTAACATATGCTGTTCCTGAATTTTCCGGCACATTTCTCGAAACCAACCACAACGAGCAGCAAACAAAAGGCACCCCCCGATCGAAGTGTTGCTGAGGCTGTAGCCAGGTCTGGTACCCCAGATGGGACGATTACATACGCATCCGAAGCAGACGACGATGACAGCAACCAAACAGACACGCGCACCGCCGTTTCAAACATTTGAACAGAATCGCCAGTGAAATATGTTGAACGCGCCAAAGGACATCCGAGGATCACATAGTTGTCTACTACCTTGTGGAGAGACAAAGGGTAGCTTCTGTGATGAGGGCTGTCACATTCGAAAAGGATCTTCCTCTGAATGTCCGCCTAGGGAAGAAAGCTGCTGCAAGAGGCAAGCTATTGGGGTCAAAGTACGACTCAACCAAAAGCGTGGACGGGACATTCTTTTTTTTTTTTTTTTTGGAGGGGGGGGGGGGGGGGCGGGGGAGTGTTGAGGTAGCTGGGATGCCCATGACTTGGGGTGCGGAGAGAAGGAGGGGGGTCAAAATGCATGTGTATATTATATAACGCCTGCTTTTATTCTCCTTTTCCCCGGGGCCCGCACATTTCACTCTCATCTTAAGCGTGATTAGAGGACTCTGACGTCAATTACGTAGCGTGTGCTCGCGCACACCGGCTCCTGCTGGCTGGTGGAACGATCGTGCGCCACTTATTCGGGACAGTGAAACGTTTGGTTCAGCATCCCTTCAAATATCACGGCGATCGCAGCGCCACTGTTTCGCCCGCAGCGGCCCGCGCTCACCCGCGGAATGCCACTCCAGTTCCCAAACTGACCCCCTCCAGAAAAGTGGGTCAGCCCCAATGACCGTGTGAGGCCTCCACCTTATATTAGAAATTTAGTTAGTGCAAAAAAACTGGTGGCCCGCAAGTCGCCTGGGGTCATTAACGTGCAACCCGCAATAGCGATACACACCAGCACGCTGGTGCTCATCTAGATCAAAACGTGCAAAGATTGAGCCCCCTCGGTATGGAGGCTAGAGGTGTGCTAATCGATCGTTTCGTTCAGCGGAGAAAATGGCGAGGCTGTTCAGCACGCAGCGTTAGTATCCATATGCCCGCAGCAACGCCACAACGGCACTCCGCCGCACTGGGAACACTCAAGAGGAAGGTGTCTCCGCCGTTGGTCACAATCGTGAAGTGCCGCATAATGGATCTTTCCTCGTTAGCCATAAAGAAACCGGGCACGGCACATTGAACTCGACGCAGTAAACACAGGCTGCAATGAAGATATACATGGTGGGCCTGTGAAGCACCTCGACGGCCTTCGTCTTTCATTTCCTCTCTAGTTCAGAGTGGCGCTGCTATCCACTTGTCGATAACTTATCGATGGGGTGCCTACATGTCTGTCTCTCTCAGGGTGAAGACATCCATTGTTGCCCTGAATGTGCCAGCGCGTGACTTATGCGGTGAAATGGCGTCTATGCATTAGCCAAAGCTACTCGCTCGAGCTCAGTGACGCCGGATAGCGCGCCCTTCAAAACGCATAAAAAAAAAAAAAAACGATTGGGCGAAAAAATGGCTTAGATGTCACCACTCAAGCAAAAGCGCGCGTGTGTATGAAGGCACTCTACCTATCGATGGCCTACCGGCCCTGCCTATAACCCACCGCAGTTCTGCATACTGAATCACTGAGTCACTTTCAGAAGCCCGATCGTTACTCCTCCCCCTTCTAGCCCACCATAGCCTGGGTTTTGCGGCTCGAGTTTTCGCTCCACGTGATTTTAGAGCATTATGTAGCTCCTTCGTACCAGAGTAACGCAATCCTTTGATCCGCGTGTTTTTCCGACAACATTGCCGACAGAGCAGCTCGGCGTGAGTCACATGATACTCACGGTTCCAGGAGGCGCCCGCTCTACACGTGAACATTGACGCAACATCGAAAACACGGCCGATAAAAATATAAACGCCGAGTTGACACTTTGAGAAACTAGTCTATCGTGTAGTTGGTAAATTACTACACCCTTTATCAAAATTTTTCATCATATTGGATGCACGTGAAAATGTCCAGAGGGCAGTTTCCGAGGCAATAGCATTTGAAGCACGCGATCTTTTTACGCTCAGGAAATGGGACACTGCAAGCGTGGAGAATTTGGCTCAACCAGATCCGCCGCGACGGCTTCGTTCCTCCAGTATCAACAAGCGCTGCTCAAGCGTTCGTAACCCCTTGGCGTTGACGCCGCCAGTTCTCTGAGCACTCTGCAGTGCGCTCGCCTAATAACTTGCACAAGCGTAAGAAAACCCCAGCTGTGGAATTACCTTCCGAGCAGCAACTGGACCGCAAATCGACGTACTAGTAGAACGTTTGTTGAAATACGAATGACTAGTCGGCAAAGAGAAACAAAATAAACTCGATACTCTTTCAAATATCTTTTTTTTTTGTCAATTGCAGTACATTGCGAAGCCGGGCTGGAGACCTTGATACTTTCGCACACACGTAGTTTACTCGAATAAAAATAATATTTGCAATGTTCGGCGACCGGGCCGGAGCAGCTGGAGCTGGAGAAGTCGGAGCGGCCGATGAACCAGTGTTGCTACTCTAGCTGCTTCCGAGCGATCGACCACCACTGCGCCGCGTCGTCTCCAGCATAATGCCAATCAAACAATTTTGAAAAAAAAAAAAAAAAAAAATTACGTTCTTACGTGGCACACAACTTAGCGCAAATTATTTTACAATGTTCCTTTATTATGTCAAAAACTATCGTCGTTCCCGACATCGTCAAAATATTAAAGAAAAACGCGATTTCTCACGTTCCCCATGCATTTGTGACTGGAGTTGGAACCTCCGGGCGTTCGCCACTAGTTCCCAAGAAATGGCGTCCTACCTTGCGAAACCCATGCTCCGAAGGAGCTCTATAATGCTCTAGTGGTCACCAGAGGCGGTGTGTTAGCAAACTCTTCCAGAGGTCCGGACCAGTGCTCCCGCCAGGAATGCAAAAACTGCCGGGACGCCCCGGAGCAGTTGGAGGGTTTTTCCGTTCTCGGACGCTCTCGCTCGACCAGCCTGAGCTGCTGCGCCCGCGCTCCGTGCGGCCTGTTGCCAAGAGTACTCACTGATCCATCCAACTATTAGGGAAGGTAGCTTCAAAAACTTGGTTTCGAAGGAGCCATGATCTGCGCAACTTTGGATAACTGCTTCGAAACGCCAGGGCAAACAGTCAATGAACTTGGTCTGGAACGACCCGTGAGCTGAGCGATGTTGAAGGAAGATAGCCGCGGCCAGCGGGCGCTAAGCCTGCGTTGGGGGCTCCGGGGGCTCCGGAAGTCGGCGCTCCGCGACGATCCGTCGGCCCTGTGTCCGGCGGCCGCCGCTGGACCTGGCCGAGTGGCAGCTAATGACGGGGCATATCTCCGGCCGGTGTCCGAGCTCGGTATCGGTGCATCTCCGGGCGCCCACCTGGCCCTGCGTGCCTGCTTGCGCGAAAGCGAGCCGGCGGCCCTCGTTAGCGAGCGGCGTTTGGCGCGCTGGGTGCCGTCACCTGCGCGTCGTGACGTACGCGCTCCAAATGGACCGAGCTGCCCGGGCGGCCAGGGAGACCCCCGAGACAACGCCGCATGCCAAATGAACACCTGCGTCCGTGATTGACGGCGCGTCGCTCGACGGCCCACGGGAAGACTGGCCGAGTTATTTGCGTCCTCCCCCCGAGGCTTCGGCGCAAGAACAAACTTCCCCCGGTGTTGCTCTTCCTTGGGAGCATCGGACTCGCGTTTCATTTGTACGCGTACAGGCAGTCGATTGAGCGCGAGATCGATTTTTGAAACTTGCTTTCGCGGAAAGAATGCTCACGCGAGAGAGGTACTTCTCGGGGGACAATTAGCCCTGTCTTGTCCCCATCGCTGCGCATCTTAACTATTTTATTTGCCCGAGTTTTTGGGCTTTTAGTATTGTGATTATTGTGAACGAAACCTGGCGGCGTCTGTCGGTGCGTGCTTTTTGGTCCCCGATTCAACTCCTCTCTACCGGCCGACGCTTGTTCGCGTCTTTAGTGCGGTCCGGGCTGGAGGCACTCGATTTAATCGAGCGTGTCTCCACTCGAATCGTAAGACATCTAGGTGCCATAATTGGGAGGTTTGATCAAATTGTGTAGTTCTTGCAGAATGACCTCAGTATTGGGTACTGGCCCGGCCAGTTTTATTCGTGCCTTGAAGCGCGCACGTCCGGAGTGTTACCTCGGGATTTCGGGCCAGCGTAGACGATTCGTTGATACTTTCACTGATCTCCTCTGCCCCGTTCCCTTCCGCCAGGAAACCGCACTCGATCGGGAGAGACGTGCCGTTATTACTCAACACGTGCTGAGCTGATAGCTCCATGGGTGCGCGATGATGATCGCGGAAACGCTGTTTATTTACATGGGTTCGCTCCGGTTCTCTCAACCAAAGTCATCCGAGCCGGAGTTCCGCGACGCAGATGTTACCGGCATGTTGACGCGATCGGGTGAAGAACGCGGGCAGCAATTTTTTTATCTCCGCCTCGCCCTCCGTGAGTGACGACGTCACAACACGGCGTCGTGTTCCCAACAAACCGTTGCTATTAGGCTGTTATAATGAACAAATGCATGGGGCTCGACGGGTGGTTAGAATTTGCGGTGTAAAAATAAAATAATTTGTTGCTTCGTTTTCTCGAGCGAGTCGACTTTTTAATATTTCATTAGAAACACTGTTTCTCGCCTCACTGCCATATCACCATAATGAAGTCTCGTAATGAAGTTTTCCCTAGCAGAGGACACGATGGATCCGCGGGTCCGATTGTTCCCTCTGGTGGACATCGCGACTGAGTCGAATTTCGTCGGTGGCGAGCGACGAAAGTACTATTCTCGGCGTTAACTTTCTGTAGCATTTCAGAAGCGGAGAGCGCCCATGCACAGCTTTAATCGACGCTCGAAGTGGGCGATTGCAATGACGCCTACCATTAGTCAGGCTTCCGCAGTATCTGAGAACGTTGAGAACAGTGCAAAATTCAATACCGTACTGACGATAAGTTTAGAGGTCGTCATTTTTGGGTGAACTCACTCGTAGCTAGCTCAAAATAAAAAGTTAGAAACTCACTCACCCTCACCCTAAAGGCCGCGCTCACCTTCAGGTCCTCACTCATGAACTCACCGAACTCAGGAAGTCACTGAACTCCCAAACTCACGCCTCTCATCAAACTCATGAACTCACTCACTCACCTCACACACTCAGAAGTAGCTTTCGTCCTCACCGTAGTCACGGCGCTGCCACTCGTGTTGCGTGAGGGTTGCACGACTTTTACAACTCCGCTAAGTTCGCTGCCGTCTTCGGCCGCCCCGGCGCCAGCCGTCACGTCGCAAAGTGAAGAAATGTTTTGTCTTTTTGTTTCCTTCGCTTCGAGTCCTTCGGCGCGCCGGCCGAGCGCTTGAGGAAGCCGTGCTTTGTTGGGGTTCAAGGGCGCTTCATCGCGAGTCTCGTCAAGAAGTATTCTTTACGCTGTACACTGTTCGTTTTAAGCATTCGCGACTTCTTGCAAGTATGGTGTGAGCGTTTGCATCTCTGCTTATTCAGCTGCGAATTATTTTTATTCCAACACGCCCCAACCGAGGTGTGCATTTTGCTTCTGCATAGAATACTGCGAACGTCTTAATGGGAGGACGGTCTGCTCGACAGCTCGTTGTCGAGTAGAAACATTTTTCAACCGTCCGCCCTTATACATATCGAAAATACCGTAAGTGCGTCGGTGAGCGGCTTCGCGTCAAAATGTCCAGCGAGACAAATTGTCCATCGAGTCAAAATGTCCACCGAGACGAAATGTCCAATCGGGTCAAAATGGCCCCGCCAAAGTGCTCCATCCTGGTCGAATGACTGCCCACTCCCGTTTGTAGTGCCTTCGGCGACCCGGTTTAGTACAAAAGGCGCTAAATTCTTTCGCTTTCTCTTTCGCCGGCCAAGGTCAGTGGAAGCACAATTTTGTTCCAAGCGTTTCGCCCCACTGTTGGGGACACTGGGGCCGATTGACAGGTGAGTCCGTTCAACGCAAAAAGCGCTTCTCGATACGATAACATTTGACCTGTTTTGCGCACGGTCTGCCTTCTGACTAATGTCACTCTACCCGGCAACAAGTTTTCTTGACAATGCTGTGGAGAGGAGGAAAGCCTGCGCACAGTATTATTCAGGGCCCAAAATGGGAGAGGAAACGCGTGACTGTAGCCTCGACGACTCCGGATAAAGGGGACAGTCAATATAGCAGTGACTAATTCTGACGATTCTCGATAAAGGGGAGAGTCATCTGTCCCCCTTATCGAGGGAAGGAAGCTATAGGATGGCAGCGAACAAAGTATGCGATGCCGAATCTGAAGCATTCTGGGTTTCTTCGTACGCACTACGTATACATGCGCTCGCCCTCTCCGGGGGAAAGATTCGGGGTGGAGGAATAAAATAAGGTGATTACGGATGCACATGCAATGATTAATTTCTTCTTGAGTCTCTTTTAAAACGCTTCTGCAGCAAACGTCCGCGTGTGAACTTCAAAGTCCTGGACGGGAAGCACGCTCCTTCATTTTCAAACATTAAAATTGGCTCAATATAAGATAAAGTTGTAGAGATTACGAGGAAAAAAATGCAAAAAGATACAGACAAAGAAAAACATAGAACACAACTCTTTTTTTTTGTTCGTGTCTTTTTGCGTTTCTTATTCCTTTTGATTATTAACCAACTAGTTCATCCAAAGTAGCACTATTTTATCTTTTCTTCGATCCCCCTTATTCTAATTACAAAATATAATATTGAATTTGCTGCCCTTATTCGTCACTTTTAATTATATTGCCTTAGGTGTCACCTAAATTGCAGGGTCTTAAGAAAACCTGTTTTAAGAATCGCAAAAATAAGCTGGAGCGGTGAGCATCGACCTCGCCAGTATATAACTCCAGGGGCTGGACCAAGGAACCCAAGTTGTCAGAACATAGAGTAGTCTGATGCATTTTAGGCAATGCTTAGACGTTTTCAGTGCTGAAATGGCGGTCAACAGAGCCCTCCAATACTTGATGGTGAGTAGCGTCCGTCACAGGTAACAAACCTCATTTGTTAATTGAAAATTAAAAGAATTATTACCCCCCACTTTTTAACCGGAGAGCTAATCGGGAATTTTACATTTTTCTCCAACAGCTAGGGTTTCGTTTCAGCGGACTTTCAACGTCCGCAACGCATATTATTATTATTTTTTGTTGTTTTCTTGCGATTAGAAAATGTGTCGTTTTCTTTAAAGAAAGTTTGTCAGATTTCCCCAAGTCATCACATTACTACCGTTTTAGCGAAAACCCGTGGCGCGTATAAGTATTCAGAATATCTAAAGACGTCCGTCTGAGCATTATGCAGTGTCAGAACCTGGGCCAACGATACAAGATGTTCAACAGGTCAAAATGTTCATCGGGTGAAAACGTCCTACGAGTCAAAATGTCCAATGGGGTCAAAATGTCCAACCAGCCGAAATGTCCAACCAGGTCAAAATGTCCAACGACACGAAATGTCCACAGCGACTAAATGTCCAATATTCGAGATTCTGACCCATTGGACATTTCGTCTCGTTGGACATATTGACTTGGAATCCCGGCGAGCTGGTGGCAGCTAATCATGTCATTTACCATCTGAGAGTGTGGTGAAGAAAAGGAAAAAAAAAAAAACAACGACACAGAAGGGAACTTGAGACGTTCCCTTCTGTGTCGGTTCCTTCGTCTAAAAGTTTATTTTCCTTTTCTGTACCACAGTCTCAGGTGTTAAAAGACATAATTATATTTATCCTCGTTCACAAAAATTATTTCGCCTAAAATACCTGTCTGGTGGATATATATATATATATATATATATATATATATATATATATATATATATATATATATATATATTTTTTTTTTTTTTTTTTTAAAGAAGAAACTGAAGAACTTTGTTTGGACCATATTTTGTACATTATGTTCTTTATTGCGTCTCTCGTTTCTGTTGCACCGCACATACCAATTAAAACCGGAACGCTCGAATCTACCGACTATGTGCTTCGTAAAATGTTATACTTTATGGATACTGGCATAAAATATCATCGGTGTCAGGCAGTGGCGTCACGAACGTCAGCGGCACCCGGGGCAATAGCCCAGCCGCGACCCCCCTCCCCCCCCCCCCCCCCCCCCCCCCCCCCCCCGCGGGACTTTCACTGGTGAAACTGAGCCCTGATGCATAGTCCCTAAACACCCCTAACATTTTTTAAATGAAGCCTTCCCTTTCAGAACCCTTCTTCGACCGAAAAAACACCAGGTAATCGTCTACATACCTAAATAAACATAAACAAGTTAAACAAAGATAAACAAGTTATTCGTGTTTTTAGGTATGTGGACGATTACCTGGTGTTTTTTCGGTCGAAGAAGGGTTCTGAAAGGGAAGGCTTCATATCAAAAATGTTAGGGGTGTTTAGGGACTATGCATCAGGGCTCAGTTTCACCAGTGAAAGTCCCGCGGATGATAGCTTACAGTTTTTAGATCTTAAAATTGTATTTCGGAATTCACATGTCTGTTGGTTTTATTGCCCTAGGGCTAAGAAGAGGGTATTACCATTTGATTCTAATCACTCAAAGGGAATTAAGAGGGGCATTGCCTCCACATGCCTGAGGGCTGCCTTGACGAAGTCTTGCCCACATAAGATAAAAGACAGCTTTAGTTTGCAGATATTGAAACTAGAGGAAGGAGGCTTTCCACCTACGCTTCTTGTGGGGGTGGCAGAGGGCCTGATAAAGAAACTACGGGGAGTATGTGGTGCTCTAGGAGAGAAGCCGAGGTGTAGGCCGGTTGTAATACCTTATGTTCATAAGGTGAGCCACATTATAAAGAAAGTGGGGCAAAAACATGGGGTTCCCGTATTACTCTCAGCTCCTCAAAAACTGGGCAGATTGTGTGGGAAAGTCGGACGAGGGGAGACACGCGTCGGTGTCGGTCGAAAGAAGCATAAGAACAGGTATGTGGAGTGTAGCAAGGGCGTGGTGTACAAGATTCATTTATCATGCGGCAAAGTATACATAGGCCAATCGGGACGTTGTATAAACGATAGGCTCAGGGAGCACGCACTGTCAGTCCGATCGTCACCCTCGGGAAATCTGGCTGTGCATTGTGACAGATGTGGGTGTGTCCCGAAGTTTGACAACACCATTATCTTGGCCCGAAACCAAAACAAAATGACAAGGGAGATATCCGAAGCTTTTTTTATATCTGAGTGCGTTGAAGGAACGTGTGTCAGCGCTCCATCTATAGCCCTGCTTGGCTCTGAAGTGGCTTTTTTAAAATCTTTTGTAAAGTAGATAGCGGTCAGACGAACGCTCATGGGGTGATGTCGCATTTCTGAAGTACATGTCGCGGTTTCACGGTGTATATATATGCAATAAAATGCTTAGATGGGCCAGTTGGTACATCGTGGGAAAATAAGCGCCAAAAAAAACACGGACAAAGAGTAGATTGACAACGACACAGGGCCCTGTGTCGTTGTCAATCTACTCTTTGTCCGTGTTTTTTTTTGGCGCTTATTTTCCCACAGTATATATATGTGTGTTTCCTAAGAATAAACTTCAGTTGCAAGTAGCGCTCAGTGTTGTACGTTTCTTTTACTTGTCCGTTGTTTTTAGCGCTTTTAACCTCACATACGAGTAAAATGATCCGTCCTTCCTCAACCTCATCCCGCAAACCCTTATCAAACCCATGACCCCTCAGGGAGTTTATGCCTCGCCAAACTCACCGAACTCACGAACGCGGCGAAATGATAAACTTACGTCCCTTACCAAACTCATGCACTCATCGACATTATAAACTAGCGCCCCTCAACGAACTTCATGGACTCACCGAACTCATGAACTCACCGAACTCACGTCCCTCACCCAACTCACGTCCTTCACTTAACCTCAAACTCATGAATTTTCGAGGCTTACGAAATCACTCACCCTCACCTCACGCCAGATCGGTGAGCGTGAGTAAAGTGAGTAACTGCACTCATGAGTGAGCTTTGCCAGGGTATGGATAAGTTACGACAAAGGCTCGAAGTGTATCAGCGTCGTAGATGAGGCTAGCATTAATTTAAAAAAGCTTTGACGGCACCAAATATTTTGCTTCATGGCATGATCAAACGAACTCTCCTTCAACACCAGAAATAACCTTATCTGATGCTTTACCCAGTTATATCCGTATTTAAAATTCCGCTAAACCAAATCAGCCCATTTTTTAAGGTTACTGGCAGGTACGAAACATCCTCCCACACTGCAAGTCTGCAATCAAATTTAGAGTTTACAACCGACCTTCCTGAGAGTCAAAACAAGTGTGCCTCCATCGCGATGCAGGTCAGTCTGCAAAATCAAAATATCCTGACGCTGCTTTGATATAACGTATTTTACGTGCTTTTCTCGCGGATGCAGTACAACATTTTTAAATTAACTGTAGCAGGTGTTGGTAAACTTGACTTAACACAGAAGCGGAGCTGGGCAGTATCGCAATTCAAACGTATCGCGATAGTATCTTACATATACTTGCGAGTATCTGCATCTCTGTACCGAGGTACTTCTGAAAAATGTATTTAAATTTCAGTAGTGAAATGCATTGGCGATGTATCGTTTGGGTCGCGATATTGTGCCAGGCTTAGGTATCTCGTTACAGTTCGTTGTCGAAAATTAACTATCGGTTTCCTATGATCAACTGCAAAAAACATTTTTGGGGCAAGGGATTCCAGAATTGTAATATGCACTCGCTGCGTAACCTCCTCTACAGGGGGAGCCCTAGTTGCCTAGTATATCAGTCACCGAAATTTAAGTAAAGTGAATACAAAGAAGATTCAAAGAACGGTCACTTGGAAGAATAGCAGGACAAACTCCTGTCAAAACTTTTTTTTTTTTTGTGAAGGTACGTCTTTAATTGACACATATGCTCACAGCAAAACGGTTCATTTAGGGAAGATGCCTTTTGTCAAGCATGGCAAGCAGTCATTGGTCTTCATGCAGTACCGATGGACCACTGGAGGCAACAATGTTTTTATTATTAATAAATTGTATTAGCGTTCCGATGGTATCGCCGAATGAATGGAGAATTTGAGGTTAAAGAAGGTGCATAAGCTGGTATAAAGAATGGAATACAAGCACCATCATTTTCATTCGCCACGAACTGCACCCTCCGCTGCTACCATCGTTCGGGAAAGAAGTGTATTTATTTATGTATATGTATTACGGAATACTCCTTCGACGTTTTTGCGGACGTTTCTCAGGGATATCCGGTTACATAAAATGCATCTCAGTATCTCTATTCTGGCCGTAAAATACATGTATCTGAGTATTTGTATTTCTGAATAATTTCTTGAGTATCTCTGCCCAGCCCTGCACGGAAGGAAAAAACAAAATCGGGGTCAAAGGACGTGACAAGGGATATCTTTCATGTATATGTTGTGCCAAGTTCTTTTTTTCTTTTTTTTTTAATATTTTTTGTCACGTCAGCCATGTTTTAGCAGACGATCTGAATTTCGTCAGACAATAACACGTGCGCAAATTAAACACGTGTCGATAAATATGCTTGGTTTTCAATTCTTTACTTTATTTTGATTTTGAGTTGTCTTCATTGGGAACATGAGATGTCTAAGATATAGAATGCCATTTCTTAGACCTGTCATGTGTCCAATAATTATGAGTCAAAATCGCGTCATTTTTCGAAGAATTCATAACGTTGCAGACGACATACTTCCGCCGTTCTGCTAGCTGCAGTTATGTGGAAACGTCTTTATTACTGAAAGCTGTGGTCGCAACTATTTCAGAAACAGACAATTCCCGGCACACTTCCGTAGGGATAAGTTGGGATCTTCTTCCTATATCTATTTTTTATTTGTTCCAATTCCACTCGGTATTTTTGAGCGATCGTCCTTTCGGAGCAAAATTGAATCGCACGTATTCGTCCACAGCATCGCCCCTAGCAACGGTGTGCTGGGAGCACTGACGTCACGCTGAGGGGGTCAATGCGTTCCTCTTACCGTTCCTTCGCACGTTCGTTCAGAGCGGCTCATGGCGACGCTCCCGGCTGCGAGAAAGAACGGCGGCACCTACGCCCAGATCGAGAACATTGTGCGCACCAGCCCCCCATATGTAGGAAAAAGGGCATTCGGTGCACCAAAATCTTCGCGAATAATGATGTTTCCTTCTTCGCTGTATTTTGTTTTTCCTTCTCGTTGGTTTCTGGGCAACGTGGCTGCATCGAGTGGTCGTCTCCGCACAGCGCTCCCCCCCGGGATCCGGCGGCCGAGGAGGAGCCCGGTCTGCGTCGGCCCCACGGCCCGGGATTCGGCGGGGATGGCTGGGGCGCCGAGGGAGGGGAGAAGTCGTCTTGGCAGCGAAACAAAGCCGGCGGGGACGCGGCCAGAAAGCGGTCTAATCTGGAGCGCCATAACTCAACGGCCGCGATCTCTCTCGTCGATGACAACGCGGAGTCATCTGTTCTCCCGGGTCCCCCGACGCTCTCGCTCCTCCCGACCCCGACCTCCTCCCTCCGCGCGCCTGGGGAGCGCGTCGAAAAAACAAGATAGCGCACGGACGACGGGGGACACGCGGCTCGAGCCCGGGGCCTAATGAAAGCCCGCCTCCTCCCCCCGGATTCGAATGGAAATGGCGTTTTTCTTGACCGTCCCCGCTTCGTCGATCGGCGCCCGCTCTTCCCCGACCGGGTTGTCGCAACGACGCTGCCGAACGCGACTCCGCGCTCGCCCGAGCTTCCTCCGCTCGAAATGACTTTTGGTTCCTGGGTGCCCCTCTATCGGACGGCTCTTAATTGCGCCCGCCGGCTTCGTTCTCGCTCGAGGACGCGCTCCTTCGGGCGGCCAGAGCAGATCCTCCGAGGCCCCCTGCCACACGCTCGTCCTTCGAGGGCCCAATATCTCGGGGCGGCGAAAGAGTGCCTCGACACCGTGTTCCTCATCAGCCGGCGAATAGATCACCCCCGCCGTTGACTGCCAAACGAAGCGGCGGGCGCGTAGAAAATCGAAAGGCACGACGCTCTCGCCTTCTCGTGCGGGCTTCGTCCCATCCCGAACTGCTTCACCGCTCGCTGCCTGCAGCCGCACTCACACACACGCATCATGCGAGCTGTTCGCTCCAGACACGCGTCGAACATCTTCGTGTTATGCTACGTCTGCGGACAGGTTTTGCGTAACCTGTGTGACAGGGACCTTGGGCCTATACAGACTGTGTCTTCTAGAATGGCGGAACGTCCCGTATGGGCGAGAACATCGTTTCGCTCTCACAACGCCATGGGAGGGTGTTCCCATTGTCAACGTAAATGTCACTGGTTCTTCTTTTGCATCGCCTGTACTTTTTGTTTCTCACGCTGTTCCGTTTTATTTTCCGTGCCCCTGCGGCCATAACCTATACCGGAACCACTTGCCCGAAGACCGAGATGAAACGGAGATGGCATATGGTAAAGCGAGCTGGAAAACTAGAACGTTATTTGTTTTAATTTTAACCTTATTGTACACATCGCGACACTGTTAGCGCGAACACGACATCGGCGCATTTTCGCATTTTACTTGTAAGTAGTATTAGCGAGCAGGAAATCTTATCGCTTAAATTATAGAACTAAATGACCTCTTTCCGTAGCAATAAAAACTTGGATGACATCCCTTGGTTTCATAGAGAAAAACTGGAGAAACCGGCAATCGCTTGTTCGCGCTAACAGTGTCGCGCTCCGTGCATGTCGACTGGAGTGACGCCCTTGGTAGCCACGTGAAACGACGGCGTGTGTCCGGGAACATCGAAGCACGCGCACTCAGTCTCTAACACGCTGGAATCATACACGAGTTTTGCGTGAGCAAGAAAGAGCCATTACTTCGGTGACTGTTACTGTCCTGTCCCAGCGAGGGACAACGGCAGGGACGTCGTGACTGAACCACCGTCATCAGGCCAATGATGTTTATTCAGGGCGCAAGGACCCAGCTCGAGAAAGAGAGAAAGACGAAGTGGCATCTAGTGGCCGAGAATTATAGATGTGGCAAAGAAGTGGCAATGAAAGAAGAAGTGAGAATACAACATTTTCCCCCCCGTTAAGAAAAGAAGAGAAAGAGAAAGACGAAAGAAGAAGACACAAAACAAATGCAACACAAATTACATAGGACTCAATGCAATATACAAAGTACGATAGACAAGAATAAATAAATGTACAATAACCAGAATAGGAATCAGCACGGTTTGTACATAATAATATACACGGAGTAATTACAAGCTTTGTACAAAAATTGACACACACAAAAGATACGAAACGTTTTAAACATTAGGCATTTGTAAATCATACTATCAAAAATAAATTCCGGGCTCGGTTCTAAGAATCTATTGGATACGCGAGTGACCAATACCAATACATAATCGCACACAGTGATACAAAACATTAACATGCCTAACATTCACACAGCATCTCCAAACCTCACAGGTTTCCGCCGCTCACGTCTAGAGCGTCTAACAGTCTCGTTTGCTGGCGCTGTTGCGGCGGTGTTAGATGCAGCCGTTGCACCTATGTTCCCCTGCACAGTCCTGTTACCGGTGGATCTTCGATCGGAAGTGTCCTGATCACCGTTAGGCTGAACCGGTGGATCCCGTGCAACAACGCCTGATGGCGTACACTGGGCAGGAACCTGACTGTCATACGCGACAGGTGGCGATTCAGGAACCCAGTGAACTGTCAGGCCTCCTGATGGCCGATGCTGAAACGTGTTTAAGGGCGTCGACTGTTTCTCGGGTGGAAGGGCAGCGGTCAACTTGGATGCGTTCCAGACTCTTCCGTCCTCTAGGCGGAATGTCCAACGTCCAACTCGTTCCACTATTTTCAACGGCTCGCTGAACTTGGATTTATCGTAGCGCGTTTTCTTTGGAAGCCGGTAGCGAACGAATTGACCAACAACAAATGTCGGTCGTTTGGCTCCTCGTCGCTGGTCAGTGTATTTCTTGCTTGACTGTTGCCGATGGCACACTCGTTCTCGTAGACGTTTCATCTCCTTTACTGGGTTGCGAAGAAATTCCCGAGGTGACAGACCCAGGATATGGAGACGCGTCTTCGGTTTCCTTCCGTGGAGAAGGAGCGCTGGCGACAGGCCTGTTGTGGCATGTGGGGTACACCGGTACACCCCTAGGTAGTCAGTGACTGCTTTTTGTAACCGACGCTTTTCAGCGGTAGCGAGCTGAATGAAGTTCTTCAGTACTCGATTGAACCTTTCGACGAGCCCATTGGCTTGCGGATAGTACACCGACGAGTAGACGTGGTTTATGCCTCGGTGTTTTAGGAAGTCGTTAAACTGTAAGGACGTGAACTGTGGCCCGTTGTCTGACACGAGACAACCTGAATAACCTTCCCGAGCGAAGACTGATGACAGAAATGTCATCACTCGAGAGGTTGTCACGTCGTGGCAAAACTGAACCTCTGGCCATTTAGAAAAATAATCAACAAGAGTGATGGCATACCGGCATGCTGGCTCTGCTCGTTCAAATGGACCGACAATGTCGATGGCGACTTTGGCCCATGGCCGCTCCGGAAGTGGAACTGGCTGCAAGGGTGTTGGTGAAGCTTTGACAGGCTTGTCTGTCGCTTGGCACACCGGGCAGCTTCTGATCACACTTTCGGTTTGACGATCCATGGCAGGCCACCAGTAGAGGTCTCGGAGCCGACTCTTGGTCCTGACGATTCCTGGATGGCCTTCGTGAGCAATCTCAATCAGTGTATTTCTCAGTGTCGTAGGAATTACAACATTTTCTCCTCTCATCAGCATGTCATCTACGACTGAGAGTTCGTCACGAACATGAAAAAAGGGAACAATGTCGTTGGACAAGAACTTCTGCGACGGCCAGGATGAAACTACATAATCCATCACTTGACTAAGGATGACGTCATCTGTCGTGGCTTGCTGCAGCTGTTCTTTTGTCACGCAAGGAGTGACGAACGACACGATCTCCTCTTCAAATGATGTCCCACCTTCCGTGTCAGCTACTGGCAAGCGTGACAGAGCATCCGCCACACGGTTGTCAGATCCTCGCTGATACTCAACCGTGAAGTGGTACATCAGCAGACGTGAGGACCATCGCGTGATGCGCAACGGACGATGTCCTGTACCGCGTGTTGACAGAAGGGCAATCAGTGCCTGGTGGTCGGTACGTAATGTAAAGTGGCGACCCCATAGGTAGTTATGCCATCGCTCACATGCCCAGAGACATGCCAGGGCTTCTTTTTCCCCAACAGAATACTTTCGTTCTGTTGGAGTGAGCGTACGAGAGGCAAAAGCAATAGTATGGACTTGTTTCCCTGCTCGTTGCTGGAGGACAGCCCCAAGCCCATATGCGGACGCATCTGTTGCGACGATTATCGGCAGGGCGGGGTCGAACATCCGAAGCACTTGACTGGACGACAAGAGAAATTTCAACCGTTTAAAACTTTCGTTGGCCTCTGGGTCCCAAATGAATGGAACGTCTTTGCGCAGGAACCGGCGAAGTGGTTCCACTTCGGTCGCAAGTCTGGGAATAAATCTGGAATAGTATTCCACCAGTCCCAGGAATGACCTGAGCTGGCTAATGTCCGTTGGCACTGGTGTCTGGTTGATGGTGTCCACTTTTTGTTTGAGAGGAGCAATTCCCTGGCTGCTAACTTGGTGACCCAAGAAAGAGAGTTCTCTGACATCAAAGACGCACTTGTCATTCAAGCGTAGCCCCGCACTGGAGATGCGCTGAAGAACGGCTCGGAGGTTAGCAAGATGCTCCTCGCTGGATCTGCCAAAGACAATGATGTCGTCTATGTAGAATAGCACACCTTCACAGCCATGTAAAATTCTAGACATCATTTGTTGGAATGTGGCAGGAGCAGAGGCCAGGCCAAAACATACTCTCTTAAATCGGAACAGGCCTTCATATGTTACAAAGGCTGTCAGGTCTCTGCTATCTGGGTGTAGTTCTACCTGATGGTATGCAGAAGCCAGATCTAGTTTTGAGAAGTGGGTTGCACCAGCCAGGGAATTAAGCAGTTCCTCTGTGTGTGGTAGAGGGAAGCTGTCAATAAGAACTGCCTTGTTTGGCTCCCTGAGATCTACACACATCCTAATTTTTCCATCCTTCTTCTGAACTACGACGATTGGCGACACCCATTCAGACGCGTCAATACGTTCAATCACGTCATTTGCTTCAAGGCGCTTAAGCTCGTCTGAAACTTGCTTGCGAACCGTAAACGGAAGTCGTCGCAATTTGCATTGTACTGGTGTAACAGAGAGACGGACTTTTACCTTGTGTACATAGCCTTTGGCGTGACCAAGCTCGGAAACAAAAAGATGCTTGTAGTCAGCACTCAGTGATTTCGGAAGGCGTCCCACTGTAGGTGTTTCAGGTGCCGCTATTCCAGCAGCAACTTGTCGATCTCCGATATGAGGAGGACCACTCTTCGGAGACAGCCGTGATGCGGAACTTGGTTCCCCTACAGCAGCACGTAGACGATCCTCCCACGACGACGGCCGTTGCTGGAATTTTTCTGGAGGGCTGTGCGCTACCCCGGCACCATCCGGTACTTCGTTGGTCAATGAATCTTGCCCCGATGAGGAATCTAGGCCTTTGACCTGAGTGTGAAGACAGCGCAACGCTGTCCCTAGGATGCGAAGGTCTAGGGCTTGTATAGCATCAAGACCCAAGAGAGACGTGCCAATGTTTGTAACATAAAATAATATAAACGCCGTTTTTTCCTGGTAGGAGACATCTGCGTAAAATGCTCCCAGGACTGTTATTTTCTCATGTGAATAGTTCAGGAGAGCCGTTGGTGGTGAGAAAAGCTCGATGGTCCTTTTCTCTTTGAGGCTCTTGAAAACCGCGTCCGAAACGATGGAAACGGACGATCCGGTGTCCACGAGAAAGTTGACAGCAAGATGGAAGACGATGACGTCTATGTAAATGGCCGATCGACGACCACCAGGAGTAACGTTCATCACAACTCCATAATCGTCTTCGTCGTCGTCGGAAAATATCTCTTGGATATGAACGGAGTTCTGTCGACGGTTGGAGCTCGAGAAAGAGAGAAAGACGAAGTGGCATCTAGTGGCCGAGAATTATAGATGTGGCAAAGAAGTGGCAATGAAAGAAGAAGTGAGAATACAACAGTTACCGTAAGCGAAAAAGGTACGAAACTGGTTTCGTTTTGAACTTTTAAGAGTTTCCGGTTGTGTAGATGTTATTAACGGGCAAATTGTTTTCGAAAAACTGCTCTATTTTGTTCGGGACAAACAAGTATAGGTCGCTGGAACGTTTCTCTAACTTCAAATATAGTGCTCTTGAAAACTAAAATTCACCGGATACATGTGTTCGAAAGCCCGCCTGGCCCGACTGGGCAACCATACAGGGTTGCCCGGTTGGGTATCAATCATGAAATAAAGAACTGCTTGACCGCCACATCCACACCAATGTGTTTTTTCAGGTTTTTGGAACTAAACAAGTATTGTACAACAGAGGCCCAGCGACCACTGCGGCCGAAGTAGTTTGGTACTCTACGGAACATTTCGAACCAGGCGCAGCAATCGCAACATATACAATAAGACAAATAGATTAAACTCACTTCAAATAAATGAAACGTCCGTCTTGCAACGAACTGAAATAAAATTGCAGCTAATGAATTCGTTTTTGTGAAATTAAAATGGGAACCCGATCAAAACAAGGGTAGAACAAGAGGTGATTATGTCGGCAGAGTCTAGTTTAAGCAGAATTTTGAAATTGAGTCAGTCACTTGGAAAATATCATTTTTTCAAGGTTGAGGAAAGAAATGCTACAAGGGCCTGATGCCAGGGCTCTCTTAGTTACGTAAAATTAATTTAGTTAATTAGACAAAAAGCTCATTTTGTGTGGTAATTTCATTTTTTAGGCGCAATCTTCTTAAATATTTTCACAGTGCAAACGAATCCACGAGTGACATCTTTTACGCAAATTACATCATCTCACCCGACGAAACCAATGTTAGAAAATTATTTAAAAGTTGGTTCAATCCGCATGACCCAGCGCGGTTCACTTTCCTTAGTTTCGTTTCTTGGCCCTTTAAAATCCCAAGTTGACAGAAAGGCATAGAAGTCGTGATACACGTAAATATGCGTAAAAAAAAAAAAAAAAAAAAAAACCAAAGAAAACTAGAAGCTATGAAACCAATTAGTACAAACGTTAAACAGTCAATCGCCTTTCGAAATTTTATACTGATTGATGTAAATATCATATACAATAATTTGCTCATAGGCCTCCACCCGAAGCATGATTTATTTCCAGATTAAAATTAATTTAAGCAGCAACGCACACCGAGTCAGACACACTTAATGGACCTTTTCCGAGAAGCGTTCTGCGCACGTGCGAGGGCCAAATGCCAAGCAGCGGAAGTCGGCACGAAATATCGAGGAAACCCGGAAGGAGGCTCTGGATCAGCGAGTCGAACACGTAATTGCAGCATATATATATTTGTGTTACACAAAAAAAGAAAGTGGACGGAAAGGAAAACTCGACGTTTGGGTGGACGCCACGGATGCCCCGCTTTAATGTAGCGTTGGGCACGCGTCACAGAAACTGGTAGCGCGAAGAAACTGGTAGCGTAGCTCCTACTATCGATTGGTAGCGCAGGTAGGTTACTTCCTCGATGTTTAGTTCGTGCAGCCACCGCCTGGTGCCGTCAGTATGTGGAAAAGGTCCATTCCCGACGTATGGCACAAAAAGAGGTGAAACTTTACCTGCTTGCACGTTTATTTTTACCCCCCCGAAGACATTATCATGTAATTGGAAGTGATTTTTATCTGAACTAAACTGCCGATCAATCAATCAATCAATCAATCCATCCATCCATCAATCAATCAATCAATGTTATATATTTTTCACCAAGAAAAATGGTAGCTGGGGAAAAAAGCTAGAGAAGTACAGCCTGACAAAGTCCCTGGTCCAAGACGATAGTTCACGTTTAGCGGCTGCCTAATGCAGTGTAATTACACAGGCACATGCGCAGAGACGTACTTTTACCTCTAAACTTATAAAATAACGAAATGTAAAGTTACAGCAATCTTGGTACGTATACAAGTCCTGACAAAATACGCGTAAGAAATGGGGAATAGATGATTGGCACCCACAATGTATACACGATAATAATCCCTGGAGAAGGGGAACAAGGTTGTCCAACTTTTTCCCCTTTTCCAAGGATTATTATCATTATCCATGTCAAGCTCCCTTTCACCTTTGCATTATCTGAATGTAGATGGTAGCTTCGGTGAGTAATCAAAAGACAAATTACGAATAAATATCTGTCATGACTCAGCGTGTTTAATGGAAGCGGTAGGATGTACCTAATGAAAGCATGAGCACAACGTGTGCGAGCGGTGAGGATACATTACATTGTTGACCTTTACTCACCTTGAGAACCCAAGTAGAGAAAAAAAAAATTCGGCTTCTCGCGGAGCATTACTGATTCACTTCTAGATGTGGTGAACGAGCGGATATGCGGCTGAGTTTTAGATTAGCTTGCCGTTACTTTAACAAGACGTATACGTTGCAAACCCCAAAAGCATCATTTCTTCATCCGACGAGCAAATGTTGAAAGGACTGCTTCGCACAGCGCGTGGAATATGTGCAAAACTATCTTTTTTCTCGGTGTGACAACGAATATACACGCGTGTGATAGCTCTTTGTATTTATAAGTAAGCTCGAAGTGTGTAGAAGATTGTTCCGTTCCCCTCTAAGCGTGCTTTATGTGAAACCAGGAGGTGGTAGGTATGCGGATTCGTTGTGTGCTTAACAAGTTTCTTTCCCAGTCTCAGGGTTGAAACAGCCTAATACGCACCAGCTCGCCTGCACCTTAATCATTTTACAGCGAGGCTGCATATGACTCGTACGGAGGTTTTTTTTTGTGCCCGTCGCCAGAAAACCCAAGCGCGCGCCTAATCACCGTTCGCGCACGCCTTATCCTTCATCATGTGGTTTTGACACTTGCTTTAATAAAAGAAGACCACAAAGCAAGTGTCAAAACCAGGTGATAGATACGGCCCGCGCGAACGATGATAAGCACGTAGCGCTGCCCACATACGTTTCGCGGTAAAGTTTGCTGTTGCATAAGCTGCCTCGGCAACGGCAGAAGAGTACGAAGTGTGGAGTGACGTCACTAGTCCGGCTAACAATGCGAGCACTATACCGCTCCCCGCATGCGTCTCTCGGTAAAGATTGGGGTTTCACAAGCTGCCGCGGCGCCAAGTCTATCATATATAAAGAAATGTTCAGTACAGTGCATCTACTTTTCTTTCGTCAATCATTTGGTATAGACCCTTTTTCCTGTTTACAAACATGAAGTGCCGCTCGCGTGCCAAGCGGCTCCCGGTCGCACGGTCTTTGCAAGCCTGTTTGTTGAGCTTGCTTATGTCACCAGTGCTAGAAAGTATACATGCTACGCGGACAGCGAAGTTGGAGATTTAACGAGGGCCTTCGACTCTACGATATATAACATCTTGTAGGAAGCAAGTTGGTTTACAAAAATATTCGAAACATTTTAACCGATCTCGCACTCCTTCGTTCTTTTGGTGTTTACCCTGAGAATTGGTGGTTAAACGTTTCATCTACATTTCAAGAAGCGGTGTCAAAATGGCCTTCGTTCATTCTTTTTATAAACCGGAAGTTCTCTGGCACGTCAAAGACTGGAGCACCAACTGGTGGCGTTTGCCATAAAAAGGGTCTATAGCGGAGTGGGCAATCGTTGCAGGTGATGCCACAGCTTCGCTGTCCAACCGCCTTCGCAGCGTGGATTGGAGCCTTCATTTTTTTCCTATTCATGCAGTTAGGAGTTTACGTTTAGAGGGTGCATGGTATCCCGCATACGGAGTATCACACTGCACCATACATTCTTTGTACATGAACGCGAGAGCGTTAAGGAGCTCGCGTCGCAGAGACGCCGGCGTCGGTGGGACGAGGAAACCCCGATCGGTCGATAGGGTCACAGCCACGTGACCTCGCGCAGAAATTTCAAACCCACAACGCTCACGTGACGTCGCGCGTGGAAGGAAAGGAATTAAAACGGAACCTGTAACGCGAATTGAAGGTCGCCCCATGTCTCAAATGATTTCACTTTATAAAGTAATACATTCGCCTTAAAGAAAATATTTTATTAATTTCAGGCGGGATTCGAACCCACGACTATTCGGTTGCGAGCCATACACGCTACTGACTAGGCCTTTTGTTTTTTGTATAAAACGCGTTTACTTACAAAATAAAAGCCGCCAACTTGGCAGCAGCAGGAGAAAAAAGCATATATGCACAGCACTCTTCTAACATGTCACGAGCATGACGCAGCACGGTTGATTAAGGGGTTAATGGTCATTTACAAATTATGAAGTGTCTATTTATATTTTTGACTCTTTTTGCCATGTACATTTTTAAACAGGATTTCATTGCGGGCCACTGCGCAAAGTCAGACATTTCAGTGTGCTCCGGTACGCTGCTGTTGTAAGCAGCGTACCGGAGCACACTTTTTTTTTTTCCTGTGCCATCTGGTGTACCCCAGGGTTCCAATCTGGGACCTCTTCTTTTTAATATATTTGTTAAAGATGTCCAAGACATCATTCGCCATTCGACCCTCTTGCAGTTCGCTGATGACCTCAATATCTATAAAAATATTTTTTCATTAAATGATTGTGCTCTACTGCAGGAAGATATCAACGCCATCTGTCTATGGTGTAAAGATAACGGGCTTGATCTTAACATTGGAAAAACAAATGTGATATCTTTCACGCGTAAGACTAATCCAACTCACTTTCTGTACTACTTAGAAAAATCGTCGATTACTCGAGTTACGATTGTGAAAGATCTGGGAGTGATGCTAGTCTCCAAACTCAACTTTAACTCGCACGCGACATACGTTGTGAACTCTTGTTTTCGTCTTCTCGGTGCAATTTCAAGGTTTAGTAAGTGTTTTTCAAGTGTTTACCTTTTCTACGTACTTTACCGAACCATAGTTCTTCCAAAACATGACTTCTGCACCGTGATTTGGAACAGCCTTAGTGCTACAGCTTCCAATAATGTGGAACGCGTACAGAAAAGATTTGCCAGAACTTATCATTTTAGATCCCCATCACACGATCTATATGATTACAACGAAGTGCTTAGACAATTGCAAATCACTACATTGCATCAAGACGACGCTCGCGCGACCTTTTATTCTTGTTTAAATGCATACATTCTAATCACGATATTAGCTCTCTGGTCACATCTATTAACTATCATATACCCGGTAGAAATGTTTGTTCTGGTCGCACTTTCCATGTCAATTACAGCGATTTCACGTCACCCTCGGGCCGACTGCAAAACTACTTCAATCATCGGGAATCAGATCGCATTCACATTTTCAACCCTAACCAACCTCATTTTAGGAAGTGCTTGCTTCACGTATTGAAATAATGTTCATGCTTTGCAACTATTCAATTCCTGTGTTTTTCCTTTAGAGGTGTGTGAGGCGACCATACTTCTCTTGTTTGCGTTTATATGCTATCTGAAATGTTACTAACAAGTGCACCAATGTATAGGCTTTGGCTGTTTCTGGGCACTCAAAATAAATAAACAAACAAACAAACAAACAAACAAACAAAGCCGTCCACAAAGTGGTTCCAACTTCCAAGCGGGTTCGCCCTTCTCAGCCACCATTGAATGGTCCATCCGAGACTTCCAGATCGCGTGCAGCCCGAGTAGAAGAAGCACTTGGACACATTTTTTGTTATCGCCAGCTTGTATTGCAAGAAACTTCATAGTATTCCAGTCCGGCCATGTGTCTATGTTGAGCGCGTGTCCGAGCTCCGACCAAAATATCTCAGCGTTTGTACAGTACATGAACATATGTTGTAAAGTTTCTGGGAAGGAACACAATGCGCAATGAGTGGTCCACGGCACAGAGAACGCTTTGCCTTCGAGCCATGTCTTCACGGGTAGAACTTCCATATGGAATGTAACAAAAAAAATCCTTGGTGCTTGTTTGTGCAGGATATTTCCGCAAACGGCGATACCCCTAGGGATCCATGTGGGGGCGATACAACGGAGGTGGTGTAGCCAGGTCGATGGTATTCCAGTGAAGAGCTTTCCTTTTCACCTGCATGAGGTAGTCCCAGAAAAAACGGCTTTGGAAGAAATCGATCGCGTCTTCGATCTCCTTGTAAAATCTAAGTACAGAAGCTCTCGGAGAAGCCTCCACCGTACTCACTTGTCAGGCTGCCAGGTACTGCCCTTCTAAACATTTAAAGGACCGTACCGTCCTGGATTCACTTGGTCCCGGAAAAACAAAACCCGTTGGACTTTCAATTTCAACTCTAAATTAACGAGCCCCAGCCCCCTACCCCCCCCCCCCCCCCCTCCCTTGCAAAGGCTCAAAACAAATTAGTTCTGCACGTACGTTCAAACAATGTTTGCCAAATGAAGGTGGCACAAAGTCTATGAAATTTGTGAATGTCTGATGAACGAGAGGGCACGATTTGTGCGGCGTACTATACGCTAGAAAATAGAAGACAGAATTTCCAACAAAACATCTATTCAACAAACAGGGGTATCATCCGTGCTACTGGCTCATTTTCCCCTGTGCACTCTTTAAATGGATTCCGTCCCGGCCCGTACACATCTGTTCAGTTGCAAGCCCAACCCCTATGTAATTAGTGACTGAGCCGGACCAGTTCATGCCCATATAGCACTTAGGTGTTGTCGCCCATGGGCCTAGCCAAGACCCAGTTGATTTTGAGGCGTTCATTTTTGCCCCTGATATGCTACAGAACTCGTTTATATGCTTCACAGCGAACTCCACAACTCTAGTTTAGAACAGCATACAATGGCGACGTAGTCTACATAAGCAAGTACCTTAGTTGGTAGCTCGCCTAGATTCGCGCCCTGGATATACGTATCGGCTGTGATTGCTTTACACAGGGATAAATACCAACAATAGCGGTGATATTGGACACCCTTTTCTTACTAATGAGTGTATTCAGATAGAGGCAGTCTTGCGCCCGTTAACTAATAATCGAGTGGTTATGTCTTTATAGCATATTTTAATGTATCTAGTTAGTCGACCCCCTAGGCGGCAACGTTCGAGCAGAGCGAAGAAAAATGAATCTGCCTTTGAACCCATAAGGCTGGTGGTCCCCTACAATAATACCTTGATCAAGGCGTTTAGTCAGAATTTTCGCAAGAATGTTATAATCCGTCGTGAGTAAGCTGATTGGCCTGAGGTTGTCCGCATTTGCTAAAACGCTGGAAACAGCGTGTTTTTTTTTTTTTTTTTTTTTTTTTAATAAGGACGGTCAGTGTTCGACGCATCGATGGAGGGAGCAGCTTTCTTTTTAGAATGTCTTCGTATACGTTGCGAAGCATCGGAGTTAAGAGGCTCGAAAACTTCTTATAAAACGCTGCCCCCAGTCCGTCCATTCTCGGAGACTTTCCAGCTTTCCGTTCTTTAATCGCGGCTTCTATTTCTGCATCTGTAATTTCCCCGTTTATTTTTTCCGAGGTGTCACGAGGAATTTCAGGCATTACTTGTAGAAACTTCTCTAAAGTTGTTTCGTCAGCATGTATACGCTCACTTAGCAGCTCTGAGAACGTGTCCACAAGTTCCTTTTCAATATCGCTCTGCTCTGAAAAGATCTTATCCCCGGTTTGTAGTGATGTTATTTTATTGTTACGAATGTGGTTACGCTCTTCAGTTTTAAACATTTTTACCGGCTCTTCCACTTGATGCAAGGAATGCAGCCGACATCGGACCATTGCACCTTGATGTTCCTTCTCCAGAATCGTAAAAAGCTTCGCTTTGCACTAACGAATATAACTGGTGAGCAGGCCAGGACTTAGGGTTTCTTCGCGAATCAAAATGAAAAGGGTCTCTTCTAATGCGTGCTTTTCTGCTCGCGTGCGTGCAGCTTTATCTTGGCTGAACCTAAAAATAATTCATTTTGCTTCCTATTGAAACCTTCCCGACTAACTGCGTCGACTACGCAAGCATTGTTTGTTTCACTAATAACTTCCTTAATTTGTTCAACAAGTGTCTCATCTTCTAGCAAATGCTCATTCTTTTCCTTGTACTCCACTCGGAGTCTTTTTTTGCTTTGTTTCTAATTCTACACAACCAAACCGATACCAACGCGTGATCAGAGAAAGCAACGGGGGTGACCGCGTATGCTTCGGCACTGGTCAGACATTCCCTTGACGCGTACACTCGATCCAGACGCGAATGACAATTTCCCTGCCAATGGGTATAGCAGGGAGTCGGCGCCGTCACCATTTATGTTACGTCCTGAAGGTCGAAGTCCCGTAAGAGTTTCCTTAGCTCTCCAAGGCTGGAGTCGGTTTTATACCCGTTTGAACAGTCTCCTGCATTCAAGACGCAGTTAAAGTCACCCGCTAGTATCGTGTTGGCCGGCGTGTCTAAGTATTGCCGCAGACTAATAAAAAGAGATTTACGGTCGACGGGCGAATAGGGGGCGTGAACACAGACTACTTTGAACAGTTTGCGATGAAACAGCCTTTCGACTGCGCAAATCCGGCCGTTCTTATCACTTTCCCACTCTGGTAGGATACTGAAAGCATTTTTTTACGGATAAGAATAGCCGCCCCTCTACTATGAGCGATAGTGTTTGAATGAAATAAGCTGAAATGGGGTCGCTCCAGAAAGCAAACCATTTCTTGCACCTGTGAGCTGCTGGCAAGCTACATTTCTTGCAATAACACAATATCTGCATTTTGCTTCAGCAGCTCATTTGAGACCCATTGTTTTCATTTACGATCTATGAGACTAACGCAATTAAATGTTACAAATTTTAACTGCCCCATGGTCAGCATACAAGTGACACGACCCCAAAACCCGCCCACACGAAACTAGGAGCCAGAGAGGGGAACGAGAAACCCGCCCATACCGTAACGTTTGTGGTGCGACCCTTTTCGACGCTGAAGAAAGTTCGGACGGTTGACCTGCTAAGAGGCCTTTTCATCTCGGTTCTCCGAAGGGGTCCGTGACTTAAGCGGCCTTAGCCGTCCGGGCTTCGTGGAGTCGGCTTTCCAGCGTTGTTGGACCGGTTCGCCGACAAGCTCTTTTTCGGCACTGTTCTCTTGTTCAAGGTGTCGCTTGCTTGGAGTAGTTGCCACCTCCATCGCTTCAGCGTACTGGGCCGAGTCGGCCGGTGTCACATAGTTCTGTGCCGCCCTGTGCTGCATTGCCACGTCAAGGGTCGGCTCCTCCGTGGCCTCGGCCTCGGTGGCGGGTCTCGCCTTGTCGATGTGCTGGGACGTCTCCGAAGGAGCGTCCAAAGGGCGCTCGACTTCAGGAGACGGGGTCCCGGCGGCGGCTTCAGGCTGTCCACCGGCCCTCGAAGTCCCGGGTACGGTGTTCTCATGGGTGTCCGCGCTGGCAGCTTGTTCCGCCTCTCCTTCATCCATCACCAGGTCGGAGTTCTCGACAAAACGCGGGCCGGACGTGGCCGCTGCGTACGATCTGACGCAGTCCGCTTTTCTGTGGCCGAACCGGTGGCAGTCCTCACAACGAGGTATGCGGCAGTCCTTCCCGATATGCCCCGTCTGCTCGCATCGGAGGCATAGCAGGGCACGGCGGGGCACCGAGGCGAGGGCAGTGCCGCCGAAGACGCGGAGCTGGTGGGGGATGCGCTCTTTGGTGACGCCCTCCTTCAGCGTTATCCGGACTAGCCTAGTCGTAGACTGCACGCCCTGAATCTTTGAGCCCGCCAAATCTCGCGGGCTACCTCATGCACTTTGCCGTACTTCTCCAGGGCACGGCGAACCGTGTCGTCGGATACACGGTAAGGGACCCAGTGAATCTTCGAGCGAATCTCCGAAATGTTCGGGTCAATCAGGATGCACCGCTTGCCTTTCACGAGCAGTTCCTGCGACGCGAGGAGGCGGTCCTTTGCTGTCGTTGAATGGGAGGTGGCCATACATGATTCATCAGGTACGCACCGAATGACGCCACGTCGCCCAGGAGTTCCAGTCGTTCGAAGGCTTCTCGGAAATCGTCAGTCTGATACGCCCTGCCGGTAACGTCGCAATGCAGTACTAAAGAGTTGAGGGTGACTGCTTCCGAAGGCAGAGGGGGCAGAATTATCTTATAATAAAGGCTTGCAGAAAAACCGCGGCCAGCGGGACCCGTAATCACTGCTCCATCGGAGCCTGCCATCCTACCGTCCGCGCACTGCGAGCGTCGGCGATAGAATCCGCCCCTGACTAGGCCACACAGACACGCAGCATGGCTTTCGCGTTCCACTCTCAAAAAGGAAGCTTAAGCGTCCTGCTGTAATTTTTCCATCACGTATTCGAGACGACGCTCTACAAAGTACGATTTCACAAGGCCGTGGAAGTTCATTAGCTTAACAAACGAGGTGAAGAATGAGTGGCATCTTGACAGTGTTAAATCGACATCGAGGCTCCGCTTTACTGCTTTCGGACAACTCTACAGATAACCCACGACGTACATACCTCTGCCAAGTATATTCGGCGTTCAAAGGTTCGCCCCGGTGTCCTCACTGATTTTCGCGCCAATATGTAGCTCTAAACTGCTCGAATATATTGCTTACTGAATATTTTTCTTTGGTTTCGGTCTATCACCCTAAAGAATACCGGTCAGTTACGGTTCCCCCCAAAATGTAACTCTTTATCGGTTATTGATTTGAGTTTCGGTTCCGGTTTGAGCCGCACGTTCTTGACAGCGAGAAGTCAGCTGGACCCTTGTAAGTACGGCTGGCCCTGGTGCGCGGTGGGCTGCTAACGGTCGAGCGAGAGCGGCCGCGGCCCGTCGGGAGTCCCGGCGTCGCTTCCTCCACGGTCGACGCGTCTGAACCTCGCGGTGGACTCCGGCAGAGGACAGCCGATTGCTGTTTGCCGCAAACCCCCCACCGCGAGGGTGCTCCAAACACTCGCGGGAAATCCCGGTACCCGGGGTTAGGACCCCCGGTCTTCGGCGCCTCGCGTGATCCGCGCTCCGAGCCCCGCCGCAGCGGGACGCCGGCCCACCCGCGGCTCGGGCGTCGGCCTCGTGCTCGAAAGGGGCAAGCTCGCGGTTACGATGCTGTGGTGGCGCTTACCAGGTCGCGGCGACGGCGCTGTTGGCACACTCGGTAATGGCCGCCAGATGGGCGGACGACCGCTGCTCGGCGTCCGTCTTTTTGTAGCCGGGACACCCCGGAGCGTCGGTGGCACTCGTGGCCACTCGATCCGGCCGGAGCACGGACGGGCGGCCGCAGTCGGGGGGCTTAAACGGACTCGCCGAAATATATCGGAGAGGAGGTGTCGATGTTGGGGCCCTCGCTGGTTCTTACATAAACGAGAGCCACTAAAATTGACAGGAGGCGAACTGCGCGCTTGAGCTTCCTTTGTCTGCGGTCTCTTCTTTTCGCCTTAGATATGGCGTTCTCTTTTTTATCTTTGTTGTTCCATGCGCGTTGCAATATCTCTATACTAGAGGGGACAACTTTCCCTCGCATTTTCGAGGAGAGGAGGAGAGCCCGCGAACAGCTTTGATCCGCGCTTAAAACGGGGATAGAGCACATCTGCTCATACACACTACAAACGTTTAAAGAGAGTAAATAAGCTTGTTTCAGGGTTAACATATAAGGGCGTTACACCAAGAACCCTAGGATATTTTGAACGCCCGAAAAATAGGATATTTGCCGTCTTAGCAGCAGCCCATAGATATTTTTTGCGAGCACCAAGTTTACTAACAACAAGCATCCCATACAGTTCTCACACACAGAAACGGCAAAGACGGATGTTAGGGATCGCGTGCGAGAGGAAGCATGACCCTGGTGACTGCTGCACCCCCTTATATGCTCCACAAATCAAAGACATATTCGCAGGTGCACCACCTCCGCAATTACGAAGATTAGACGTATATTGCTTCGTTGGTGTGAATATTTCGCGTAATGCAGAATATGTCTAAGTTCAAGAAATGCATCTCCTGTAAAAAAATCATTATTGGAGTCAAGATTTATTTTGAGGTTGTCACGAAAATAACATCTCTAAAGCATGTGTCAGAACGTCGAACACTCTTCAGAAAGGGTGTTTCACATACCCCTGTTTTTAATGCGTTAGCATTAGTACCCTAATACGTGCGCTGACTTTGGACTGGTTTGGAGCACACGTATATAAAGTTCACAACGTGGCCATGGGATGGCGCCACAACCTCACTGGTTATGGAAACTGGCTAGGAAGCAGCTTCTGCAAGCGCCGACAGAAGGCGGCGAGCTGCATATTTGGAGAAGCTTGGTGACAGGACGCATAGCAACGGAGGCCGCCCTGGATTGGCTGATAGGGAGCGACGCCGTGACATAACACCTAGGAACGGAAGATCGCCGGCGACGTCCCTCCTCGTGAATTTCGGCACCGCGCAGTCGAGGGCGATGGCTGTATCACTAGGGCACGTGTTCACAGCCCCCCCCCCCCCAAAAAAAAAAAAAAACACACACACACACACAAGGGAAAGACCATTTCACGTTTAAATACGTAAAGGATCCTCTATGTGGCAAGGAACAACCGATGTTGGCGTAATAGACCGATCTCACCAGCCAGCTTGACTACACCACCGCTGCCGCAATACATCGAGGGAACTTTGGTCTTTCTGCACGTGCGGCGACCTCGCGGAAACTCTGCGCGTGTAGAGCACGAAACAGCACGAGCCGCCTCGTGCTCTGCCTTTTGCCTCCTGTGAACTAAAGTTATGGCGGCATTACGCATGCGCCGAACGATGAGAATATGTCAAAGGAATCATATTTGAGATTTCGAATGTAATACGTGGGGAACTGCGTAGCGGGAGCTCGGGCCGTCACTTGACCAAGGCGAACTGCAAGCGCTCTCCCGGAACTCTCAGTCCGCGTGGACGCTGCTTCGTTTGCATCGGAGCCACGCCTCAAAAGCTAGCCACTGTGGATGGAAAAAGATTTGTTTGGATGGAAGCCGTGGGCACGTCTTGGCAGGGTTATCGAAAGATTTACACGTGTCTTTATGCGCGAGCGAAGCCCAAGCTACAAGCACGGGAATGTGATGCTCATAGAGTCCACGAAGGCGCATGCTTAGCAGAAACGTCGACTGCCTGGGACTCGCACATCTTCACAATTGGACCGGCGAATTGTATTTACTTTTGTATTGTTAGGGGTTTCTGATGCCATTCACTCGAAGCTGGACAATCGTCCGCTCGAGCAGCAAGTGGGCGGACAAAAGCTATGCTCAATTACTTTTCGCTCCTATACTAAATGAACAGCTCTTATTTATTTATTTTTTCATTAAGTTTCCGCTCATGCGCACACCCCTTCCCCTGGCCTTGCTTCCCGTTGTCGTTTTTTTTTTTCGGGGTAAACCGTTTCGCACGACCAACATAGTCGGCATCTCGCGAGTGTCTTGCCTGGCGATTGCTTTTTGAGCATCGGCAGTACGGGGCATAAAAAGCGATAACACCGATACGACGTCACGATGCCATTGTGCAATGACGGGTGGATGTTGTTTATTTTTGGAGCGAAGCGAAAAGGGGGGAGATGCCAGGAGAGGCGTAGGACTCCAGTGAGGGGCGAGTCGGCACGTTGGGCCGCCCCTCATTCGTAGCTCGCAGTTGACTCCCCGAAGTTGTCCCCACGTACTACTGTTAATAGTTATTCGGTTCTTCGCATCGTTTATTGGCGTTGCGAAGACCAGAGATACTGTCAGCAATCGCCCTTCGTTGACATCAAACTCCGGTCGAGTGTCCCTTTAGAACAGAGAGTGGCTCCCATTGTGTCATCGCGGCGGAAAGGAGGCAAGGCCACGAGCTTGTACGGGTGCGAGTGACGCTCCATCGCACGTCCATCGGCGGGCCACAGCGGCGCGCCGGCCGGGTCTTTCGTTGCGTGTCGACCCGAGGAAGGACGCCGGTGGTTGGGGCACGAGTGCGCCTCGACTGATGGGTCCCGTCCGAGGCGGAGCCCAGGCCTCGTTACCCGGTGCCATGGACCGTGACGCTGGCACGCTATTGGCTCCCCGCGGATCCCGGTAGCCCCTGATTGGACGACCTAGTGCAAGATTCCCGAAGGACGCGCCATTGTTCGCCAGGCAGGAAGCCGGGCGCCACGCTCGAACTCCCATCGAGCGCCGTTGACATCCAGAAGCGGACGACGTGCAAGCGCACGCAACCTTCCCTGGTCGGGCGCCCTTGTTTGCACGTCCCTTCCGAGGCCTCGATGGATCCCTTTTTGCGCGCCTGTGTTCGCGCAACCGTGGAGAGCTCTGTCAGGAGTCCGCGAGGGTGGACTGCAGCTCGCTCGTAAAGGCGACGGCCATCGAGCTCCGGGGATTTCCGGGGCAATCGGGCTGTACGACCTTTTGCTTATCGTTGCAACTGATCAATCGATGAGCAAATCATCGGCGTTTCGAGTATGATGCACGACCTCCCGATAGTGTAGCGCGTGCCTCGTGGTCGGAACCAGGCCCCGTGTACTTGAGTACCGCGACCACCCACTGAAAGACAACAGGACTGAGTGGGCGGGCTGAATAGAGAAGCCCCGCACAGAGCATTCCAGAGAAGGACGCTGGCATTCCCAGCGTTTTATACATGCGGCGTGTGGTGTATCTCGCTCTCTGAAGCGTATAGACCAACGGGCTTTTCATCAACCCACCAGGCTTGTTTACAAACGAACAGCTCCCACACCACCCTTACAAAAGTTATCTATGAGTTTCAATTGAGTTTCTAATGTATTCTATAAGAATACGTTACAAGCTCAATTGAAACTCATTGATAATGTTTGTAAGGGTAGGTGTGGGCATGCGCCCTGCCGACAGCAGCGCCAGATCTCACACTGGGATGTGTATCCGTAAACCCGTTAGAGGTAGAAATAAAGCGGTGGCTCCTGGCATCAGGTGCCGGCACCTCGTGCCTCGAAGTCGCGTGGCGCTGCGGAGGGAGAGGTTCGTTCGCTGCTCATTGTTTACACGCGCATCCGCGTGAAGTGCGCCGTCGGGACCGGGCGAAAGCGAGCGAGTGCGGCCGAGCGGGAGCCGCTATCTTAACGAGCGTCGCTCGGGCCCCGCTATCGGCGCCCCGTCCGCGATCGGACCGCTTCCTCCGCGCACTGGGCCCTCGAATCCCGATAAGGGCCGGGAGACGCGTGCCGCCGCCGAGTTCCCGTTGCTCACGGCTGCTCTTCTCCCGGGCAAAGAATCACCGAGTTTCGTGCTCGTGCCACGTGACGGCGACAACAACCGATAGACTGCTCCGAAAAATCCTCGCACGCAACACTGCGCGCGTTGCATTATGGTACCTTCTAAGGTTCGGCGCAACCTCTTTTCGTTTGTTTTCATTCGGAGGTAAAGAATACCTCCGCCAAGCCGTGGGAAACGTTAGCACAGGCTGGATCCAGCTGAATCGGGTTTGCTTTCCGAGCGTGCCCGCCCACTACTAGCGCCATACGAGCGGGTGTGCCGCGTTTATGTTTGCACACGGCACTACAGCCTGCACTGCACATTCGTGCACTCTAAGAAAAAAAAAAGAGAAAACGGTAGCAACGGCGCGTTTTCCCCCTTTCTACTGACGCGCCCCCTAGTGGGCACCAGAAGGGAGGAACTAGACGTTTTTCTCCTTCTCTAGGCAGACGGGAGAAAGCTTCCGCCCTCCCGACGCATCTTCTTTCGGTTTCGTTTTTCGAGCACGTCGCGCGCGTTGTTCAATACATGTTGTTGAGTTGATTGAGCTTCAGCGGCAGCGAACGAAGTCTGTAATTCTGTCTCGCAGTCCAAACGTACAGAACATTTCGCCTGCATTCACGTTTTTACCACTAATTTTGTCAAACGAGCAAACGAAGCCGTTAGAAACAGCTAAAGTTCCGGAGAAGCGCCCGCAGCGCTACTTACACTGGGCTAAGAGGGCAGCCTCCGGACTGCGGAACGACGTCAACGACGTGTCGACGTTCACGACGTTATGAACACCACGGAAACTGCGTGCGAGACAAGCAGGTTTTGCCGCCGGGTGCCTGGGTGCCTTCTGTGCCGAGTTCGGTTCTGTTTTCTGATGCCGAGCGATAACCAGCAATCAACGTGGTTCTGTATTTCTGCGTGTCAGCGACATAGCAGCAACATCGCGATGGCAGTGTTGCGCGTTGTGAACGAAAGACTGGAATTGTCACCGATGTGACCGTGTGTTCGCGTATCAGGGGTGTAACAACAAAATGAGATGACGTAAACTGTCGGGCATTGATGCCCTAGGTCGGGCCGTGATCGAAGGGGACGGAGTGTCACAGGTTGACATTCCGCTTTGCATTAAAGAGTTTTAAGACCGCTCAAGGGATTACGGTAATATCGCTCGACCTGTGGATAGTCATGTTGAACGCTGGTCTGAGCCGTAGCTCCTATCGTACAGTGGCCATGTGACTGTGCTCTGCGATGTCATGTTTTCTCTACACCCCTAGAGCGATGGCGCTCTGGGCAAAGCACTGAACAGTACAGAAATGTGACGGAAAGTACGTATATTTACAGTTTGGAATTGTAGCATTAAGGGAGGATAGTAGAAAAAAATCGACAAAACAAAAAAAAGCTATCCTTTATTTTGCAGTTAAAAATACGATGTCTCCTGGAGAAACTGCTCTCCAAGTGGTGCGCTGGGATGAGCGCTAGACGTTTTCGAGCTCACCACGGCGTAGTTTCGGACACTGCACCTGCCGCAAGTCGTGGCTTCGATTGCATCGATCGAAAAGCGATTTCTTTCCCAGTACAGCATCGCTTCCACCTGAGCGGATTCTCCCTCTACAGAAATTAATTCAAGAGGACAATTGCAGCCGCACGCCGACAGCACAAATAGAAAACACACTACAACTCAAAAACTGGCTCCGACATGGCGTGCTAGGAAGCAAACACGTGTCTTGGAACAAGAGTGGAGCGACTTGTTTTATTGGCTTTCAAATATTTACGGCATGGGCGTTCACTTTTTACCGAGAGATTCATCTGATTCGATCAAAATATTTTATAGGTATGACATTAGCGAGAAAAAAAAATCAACAGGCTGGGAATATTACTTATTGCTTAGGTAGTCACCGAGAAAATCCTTACGTTCGAAACGTCGAGTATAAAAGGCGGAAACGCAGTGCTCGAAAGTAGTAATGGTGTTAGTGTGCTATAGATATTTGTATGTGCCGTGTATGTGTATGCACTCAATTCGCATGTTCATCTGATGCTTGTAGTATGCGGAGTATGCGCAATTTTTCTATATATGTGTATAATAAACGTGGCCGGAGAGCCCAAAGTGCAATGGTGGCACGAGCAAATAAAAAAAGTTTTGTAGCACATGGATTGGGCGGTACCTAGTGGCACCTAGCCTAGCTACTTGGAGTTACTCTGCTTGATTCCGCCATCTGGTGGCAAGCGATTTAACCTTCTTTCAGGCTTCGCGATAATTTCTAGTTACCGTGCACGAAGGCTGCTTCGATTTTTCTTTTTTAAAAGCGGCTTTTGGTTTCGCGAATGGTTTACCACTCGTCCCTGATGTGCGGTTGACGAAGGAATTGTGACTCGAGGAACAGCAAAGGTGAGACGTAAAGTGCATGAAGCAACTGGGTATCGGTTGTCTCCGTTTAACACCGCAGTGCTGACGACGAGAATGCTTCAGCGACTGCTTTTGAATCGCAAGTTTCTTTACCTGCGAGAGGAAGCTGGCTTCAAAAATAAATACTGTTCGCGGAAAGTTCATGTTACGCTTTTATTTGCTGCTCCTCTCGTCCCGTACAAGAGACGTAGCGTCCTCGTTAAGCCTTATTGAGCTCGATTCGCTCGATTCGGTGCCACCATAATGAGATGCAGGCGACGGAGAATCTGTGCCCCCCTGCTTCAGGGACGACATTTTCTCCCTCTCTGAAGGAACATAGGTTACAAGAGCGTTCCTCCCTTTAGGTAGGGTAATAGAGACCCTTTTGTTTAAGAGCGTATGGCAAGAGGGCAGAACTGGAGACATGACGTCCGAATCAACGAATGAGAAGAGCGAAGACGAATTGATGTCAAATCAAATTTAACGAATAGCGTTAGAGGAAAAAGATGTCAACAAAAAAGCGTTGTTCTCTACACGTTTTGTTTCGTAAAGAGAGAGCTGTGCGAGTGCCGGGCTATTCAAGAATTGGGATGTTCCAGCGGCAGCGTTCTTGTCTGGGCCTCGAGCAGCCGCAGAGAGGGTCCGCGGGACGTCCAGGAAGTTTCCTTCTTGAGTCGTAAAACGTGCTGTATATTTCCGTAGGCTTCCCCGAGGAAACCTGTGGGCCGACAGATCTGCAGGCTCGAAATTCAACCGAGGCACTTCGCTGGGAGCGTCCCTCGTAGCCTTAGTTGTTTTTAAATCTAAAGTCGGGTTCACACTGCTTATACATCGTGCAAAAGACAGTCTGCAAACAGATTCGAGCGCCAGTCACTACGAGATCCGTGTTTCGAATGCCGCGCGGCAACGAGATCAGGGAGAAACTTGACACGCGGCATTCGAAACATGGACATCGCGGAGACCGATGTCTGGCAGACTGTCTTTTGTAGGATGTATTCCCAGTGTGACCCTGGCTTCAATCCCCCGATTTCCTCGAGTCGAGGAAAGGCGCGCAGAGCGCGATGCCAATGCGCTACAGCGAAAGCTCGATCGGCGCTTTCCTCGTTTTCATTAGTAGCCGGCTGCATCTTAGAAGAAAAGTTCCAGGCGGCGGCAATATGGTTAGTCCGATAACAACTTGTCGTGACCTGAACCCTGTCCGTGATCCTGACCAGCTGCATTTTCGGGGGCAGGGGGGGGGGGGGGGGGGGGTCCCCTAATTTAGTCGGGTTGCGTTCTTCTGTGCATTTGTTCAGTGTTTTCTCCACTTCACGAGTCAATCCACCAAAAATGAACGCCCAGATAGTCTAAAAAATTTCGGGAACCCTGTATGTCCTCATACGGCTCCGTTGTGTCGTCTATTTAGTTGTCTTATTCCATCATATCGCATTTTGGCGACGTGTGATCGGGTTGCTACTAGTTCGCAAAGAAGTAGGAAGTGTGTTCACCTGTCAGCCTCAGGGCTTCTCGATGATCCGCTCAACCAGCGAACGCTTGTTTCGTAAGTTGAGACAAATAACGAGGAATACAGGTGGTACCGTCAGTACCATGGCATTGAGAAGAAAGAAGTATATTTATGGTATAACAGATATGCCTAACGTATTCAGTAAAATGTGTAGCACGTTTCGAGATTTTTTTTAGACGAAGCCATAAAACTTAATTTAAAAGTGCGGACTTTGATCGCTGTTCCTGAAATTAAGACTTTGATGTTAATATCAACATTTTCGAATTTTTGAACTTGAATCTTAAATGAATTCAAAACGTACAATTTTTCCAACTTGAATTTCATAAAAATCGAAATCTTTGAACTCGAACTTCGGGAGGTTCGCGGCATCCCTGAATGCAATATTCAATTCATAGCGTCATGCACGTCATCCCCGTTTTTGATATTGTTAAGTGTTTACAACAAGTCAACCGTCGTATTTCTTAAGAGAACGTCTGTCTCTCTCCCCCTTTCTTTCTTGATTATGAATGCACCATTCTCTGTACCATGGACATTCGCAGTAAGTTGCGGATAGTTATATGTTCGCAGAACGTTGATCATAGCCGCGGTTTGAAACTGAATTGAAGTGCAAACCTGGAGCAGTGTCCAAACTTCTCATTTTATATATTATTTTTTTCTCTAAATTATTAAGAAGCATCACATGAGCCCGAGCCAGCCAGTGGCGCGTTTAGTAATCTATACAGAACCCAAACAAAGCATTCGCTGGACTGCACAGAGTGAAAGGCTGAAACGCATGCACGAAAAAGATTGCTACCTAAAACCGAACAGAAAGTAGAACTTGAAAAACTGGTATACACTATGGCTCGAAACTAAATAACGCGAAAATATTTGTGGTAGTAAAATTGTGAATATGTTTTAATCCATACTATATTTGCGGTTTACGTGCAATAAGCACGCTATAGGTTCTCAAGATTTGCGTGGGAAAATTTTCACATTCTGATTTGCGTCCAATCTTTCCATGGTTTTCCGCACGCGTGATTCAGCCCGAATATGCATAGAGAAACCTACGATCTTCACCAAAAGGCACGTTTCTTTTCGCAAGGGGCAACAGGCACTCTTCGTTCTGACCTGACGTGCAGCGAAAGCCGCAGGGTGAAGTTCTTCATCGCATATTCGTACCACGGGGTTCACCTTGTGGCTATGTCCAGTGACTCATTGGGGCTTCCTGACCAAAGGCGTCAGGTTGGTGCGTTGTTACCTGGCTTTGCTCCTCATCCCGGAGATCACAACCAGACAAAAGTCCCGTTATGGACGAATCACTGGACGCCGAGAACCGCGCATTTCTTCGCTTTCAAACGAACCGTTTCTGCGAGGCCCGGACCTTATTTATTTTATTTATTTCACCAAACTACTAAAACTAGGACTCTCATAGGAGTGAGAAAAATGAAGAACACTTCGAACAAACACTGGAAGAAACAAAAATAGCAGACCCATTCATACGTATCCAGATCACATTTCTTTACATGTCAAGAAGAAAACTCAATGCAGAAAAAAATGCTTTGGCTCGCTACAAGACACAGCACCCTGGGGCAATAAATTCCGCTAACGTATTGTGCCCGGGAAAACAAAATTTTTGGAAACATTCCTTTTATACCTATTTTTCTGTGGATGTCAATTGTGTTTATTTCTCGAAATTCTGGATTGGTTAAGTGTGGCAATAGATGATTTATTGGTAGAAAGAAGGTCAGTTAGAACCATATAAAAAAGTTCTTGACGCTTCGTTTTTCGACTACTGATAAGTGACGGGACATTGGCTGCGGAACAAAACTGTGTAAAGGACTCTAGTCAGCGATATATAGAAGAGAAGAAAAAAAAAGCGTACAGCAAGGCCCGTTGAACGTTTTCTTAATTCCCGTTCAATGTAGATCAGGTAAGGGTGCCACACTTTTGAGGCATAATCGTGGAAAAGTCTGCCAAGTGTTTTGCACATAACCTCGTTTCAACGGAGGCATGCTTCCTGGGTCTTCGGAGATAATGCAATCTACTACTGGCCTCTTTAACTATATTGCGGATATGCGTACTTAATCTTAATATTTGTACATGTTATAGTGATGCCAAGATATTTATATCCCTCAACGTGCGTTAATAAAGAACCATGAAGATCCAGGGAAACGTTAATGGCTAACGCTAGTGTAATAATCATGGAATTTTTTTTTTTATTTAAAGATTTGGGGACATTTGTTAAGCAGCACAGCATCCACCTATTTTAGTCAAAACACTATGTAATGTCTCCTGATCGTAGATCGTCTTAACCTCAGTAAACACTAGACAATTGTCCGCGAACAGTCCTGTGTGCAAATCCGTCACCTGTTAAGTCGTTCATAAATATTAAAAACAGTAATGGGCCCAACACGTATCCTCGGGGACCCCTGATCTCACATTAAACACATCCGAGCTGTAGCTTTTAATGACAAAAAACTACCTGCGATTTTTTTTTTAAAGTTTCAGTTTAACCTTGCAGAAGCTGTTTCTCTTCTTTTTTTTTTTTTTTTTTAAAGAAGGTTTCAATTTAATCATTAATTTCTGGTGGCTTAGCTTATCGAAGGCTTTCTTAAAACCGAGAAAAACAGCGTCCACCTGACCCCTGGTATGCTTGCGAAAGTGGAGCTCGTCCACAGCTTGGCAGACTTGCGCATCAAACCGCGGTTTAAACGAAAGGTGCAATCATCCTCGCGCCAGCTCACTTTTGTGGAATCTGCGCTCTGCTTCTCGAGAGAGCTCGCCTGGAGAGAGCGCAACCAGGAAGCAGACTGCCTCGCCCCAGCATTCTTTTGCGCGGGTTCAGATCTCGGTGCTCCAAAGCATTTGTGGCCGGCACTGGACAGGCGGGACACTCAGGCAGTCGCCCCCCGTTTGGCCGTCGAGAGTGCAAGTACCCCTAGTTGACGGAAGACTGAGCCCGGTGGCGGTCCCGTCGACGGATCGCGATACTGCGGTGATCAACGGCTCATGGCGGCGGCGAGCAACGCCCGTGGGCAGCCCCTTATCGGGCGCAGCGGCGGACGGCCGGTTGACAAGCGTAGCGAGTGCCGCCGCCGCATTCTTTACGAGGGTCCCGCGCGAGACCGCCAGATAAGCGCCGCCTGTTTGCTCGTGGCCGGTCGACGCCAGCGGTTCCCCTCACCTGTCTGCGGCCCCCTCGCGTCCGCTCCCACGGACCCCGGGAGGGCCGGACTCGGGGGACCGTCCCCTCGGCGCCCCGCTCCCGGGGCTCCGGGGCGGCCTGCCGCATTCCTCGAGGGCCACGAGGCGGCTCGGCTCGTTCAGCGGGATCCCGCTCACGGGGTTCTCATCTCGGGCCACCGAAAGACGTCTAGTCCGCTCTGCCGCGCCGTCTGCGTATACAGTTGCACGGTGTGGCTGAGTTGGAGCAAAAGATAGCACGCCCGAGCGACAAAAAGACGAGCCTTTTCTGCGGGAGCAAATCAATTGCAGGTTTGCAAAAACAATACTAGGCCCATCAAAAGGAGCCCCAACGTCAATTTACTAAGCCGAAATTAGCAGCTTTTTTTCTCTCTCTCTCTCGATAGAACAGGTAATTACGATGACGCAGACGGAAAGGACACCTGCGTATTGCGTTAAATAAAAATCGTAGATGGGGAATATGCGTAAAACAGAGGAGCGGTACCCTGCCGAGTATTCTTTGTACCCATTGACCAGGTTTCGCCCGGGCGTCCTCCCGGTGTCCCTATACGCATTCTTCGCCTCGCCGGTGTTCAGCTCACGTGGACGCTGCCGTGGATGCGTCAGCCTCCTTGGACCCAGTGGCGTCCAGAACACCCGCCATTTTTCGTCTAATTTTTGGATTCCTTTACACTCGACACTTTGAAACTCGGTAGAATTTATGAGCGAACCTATAACGAACTTTTGCGCTCGTGGCTCAGTTTGCAACCAACGAAACAGGCGGCATGCATCTGTTATACAGGGTGTTTCGACGAAGACTCAAAACTTCCTAGCAATAGGGTGTTGTTGCAAGCAAGGCAAAATGAAGCTCTTTTTCAGGAACAAACTGCCAGCCACGGCGGACGTCGGGGATCGGAAAAAAAAACGATCAATTAAGTAGTTAACTAATATCTACAAATTATCTTTTTAAATAGTCAAAATAAATACATAATTTCAATTAGACACTTGTTGAGCCTTATCGAAAACCCCTAAATCAGTCAATTTCAGGAAGACTTAACGCATATCTGAAGCGTGGAGGTGCGCTAAAGTGTTCACTCGTGCAGCAGGCACGAGGATGACGATGTAAAAAGGAGAATGATGTTTTTATCCTCTACGATTTCGCCTCGCCAGCCTCGTGCTTGCCGCACAGGGGGATTTTAGCGGAGCCTTTCCACGTGCTTCAAGTCTTCCTAAACTTGACTGCCTGCGTCAGCCTCGGTCAGATCGATGGGCACATCGAGGGGGATTTGAGTGCGCCACTGTTGCTTTGTATCGGAGCCCCAGACGCGGTTCGGCGATAAGTTAAACGGATAATCATTTTGGAACATTTTGTTTTATTTCGGAAGTTTTATAGGTCCCACAACGAGAAAAAGCGGCGTTGGCGTTGTGCCCGAAATATGCACGCCGCTCAAGGTCAAAGCGGGCGCGCCTCAGAAATAAAACAAAGAAAAGCGCAGCAACGCAGATGCTTCGTCACGGAAGCCGTGGAGCCGGCGGGGGCGCCGCGCCTGCGCACTGGGGGAGCGGGATGTCACCGCCGGAGCAAAGCATTTCACCCGAGGGACAATAATGCTTTCGCACTTCTACGCGTAAGCAGTCTTAAGTGTCTTCGGCGTGTTTTCTTTTTTTCCTCGTGGCCTTCCCGTTGGTTGCAGGTGGCCTCTTTCGTCCAGGGTTCTGCGCCGCCTGCGGGGTTCCGCATGCAGTCGCGGAGAGCGCTCGACGGCGTCGGCGCGTCGGCCGCGGCCACGCTGCGGCGGCTCGTTCCCCGAACCGCGTCGCAAACACGCACTCCTGACGCGGCGACAAGGGTGCCGACGAGCAGGGTCATGTCGCGGCCGCGGTTCGGAGCACTCTCGGGCGGCCTGCCGACTTCCTGCCGCTAACGAAGCGGCGACGACCGCCGGGCTCGCTCGGCCGCGTCCACGGCCTGCTCCGTCCTTCCCTCGCCGCTGTTCGCTGCCGCGAGGATGAAATAACTCCGTCCGAGCAACTGTCCCCCCGCTTGTAGAAAACCGGGCACGTCTCTTCGGCACCCGAGTCCAAGAACAAGGCCGAAATGAAAGCCGCCGTGCTCGCGTCATTCCTAAAAGATCGTCTTAGAAAGATTTTAGCCTAAAGTAGGAAAGCATTGGTTAGATCCTTCCCGTTTAGATGAGAGTGCCGAGGCATCGTGTCGCCTGCAACCGCCTCGAATGACGTTCGTCCAGGGAGAGACGCCGCCCTCGTCTCTTCGGGTTTTCTTCCTCGTCCTAGGGATTTGTGTGCGTTGCCTCCCAGGCGGCAGCACCGCGAGCGTCCCCAGCACCCTGAGGCGCGATCGGGGCTGACAGAAGCAAAATTACTGCTATGACGATGCGGTAAATTCCCTTTGGCAGGAATTTGCAAGGTACATTCATTACGTTTTGACGTATGTAACTTCCTAATTTAATTTATTACACTGTACGACGGTAGCTGTAGTTCGGTTATTTAAGACAAATAACTTTTAAGTCTTAGGTATCGTTTGTGGACGCGCAAAAGAGGAACCGACTTTAATTATTGTTTAAAAAGATACGGCTCCTACCAGATTGAATTCTATGGAGTTTTAATGAGTCGTTTGAAAGGAAACGGTTCATCTCCCAACGATTCGCCGATTCATCTTTTTGTACCTTTGTTGCTCTTCAACCAATCTTGTACAAGGTAATAAAAAATGAAATCGATTAAAACTATGATTGCACTCGGTTGAAAAGTATTAAATCAGATTATTCGATCGTTGAATATGAAAATTAATTGACCGTTGCTCGAAAAAGTAACAGTTGTTTTTCCGATTTCTCCAGAAGCTTCGTGTAGTTATTTTTTGCGGTATCGAGAAGCCAAGCTTAAACGAGACTCGTAGCATTGAGAACGAAGGCATATTTACAAGTTTTCTGTCTTCGCCGAGGTTCCAATTTCAATCCTGCCCGAGGGCTTTCCCGCGGGGCACTTGGAGCGCAATCTACCGCGGGGGCCAGTCGGAGGTCCGCTTGTAAAATGACACTCAGGGAAAATGTGAGCATGACGCCTCACGGTCTGCCGTCACGACCCAGGCTCCATTTTGAGGCCTTGGCCGAGCTCCCTCCCTGAATTGCAGCCTCCATTCCCTGCTCTGCGGTCAAGGGGACGCACAAGCATTCTTAAAGGGACCCTGACCCCCTTCAAAATAAAAACAAAACAATGGGTTTATGCTTTGCCAGACAATCACAATCTATCGTTGTCGAAAATAAACAATTTGAAATCTACTCAAATACTTAAAACTAGCAAAAAAAGAAGCAAGCGGTGCTTTTACTGGCGTTTCCAGTAGCTTTAGTTCGGGCCTTTGGCAACATCAATTGTTTCAACTTTGATTTCATTTGAAAGAATTGCGCGTGTTTTGTTTTCCGATGTAAGCTTGATATAAATATAAAGAGGTTGAGAAAAAAACAAAAAAAAACGGCACTTTAGGGCATGCAATCTTTGACGTCACATCGCAGGGACTTTTGATGTGTTCCACCCCCTGTACAAACCCCCCCCCCCCCCCGCCCCCCTCCCGGCTTGAAACCTTGAGAGTGACACCAAAGCTATAGGGAGTATTCACTGGACGCCATATTTGAGGGCCATGTTTAGAGCGCATGCTCGGAATGAGCTCACATTAATAGCCTGCTAAGACCGGCGATCTTGGTGGTGCGGATTGCGCGTAACGAAAGAACTGTGGAAGCTCGCCGTCAGCACGCGCTCAGCAACCACGCACACAGCTATGGCCGCCAGTGAATTCTCTCTATAGACGCTTTACAGCAGCTGTGCATGGGCGCCGCCATAACTGACCTTCAGTTTTTGTTCCCTCTTATTCCGTTCGCTTCACTTCATCATTACCACAGCAGGACAGGTTATTGCCATTTTAGATGCTACTGTGTTCTTGTGCCCAGCACAGGCTCTTGTGAAGACCCGTGAACGCCCGCTTCAGTGGCGCGGCATCTCGGTAAGACAAGAGAAGGGCGGCTATGGCGGCTCAATCTGGCGCGTGTGCAAAGCGTCTATATTCTAATTCTTGCCCGAGTAACCTCTTTTCTACGTCAGCGGGGAATGCCACGTGACACCGCGAGGAAACGATCCGCGACTCGATTTTGGAACGGCCGGGATAATCATTTGGATACGCCTGGATAATACGCGGATTGGCTTCGCCTTGGGCTACGGCAAAACGAAAATATAGAAGCGATAGCGAAAAATAGCAGACGGTCTCTTTTGATCATGGAGAATGCACTCGAAGGGACGATAATGTTAACCGCTTCGAAGTGTTTTTTTTTTTTTTTTTTACACTGGCGACGCGGTGTTTTCTGAGGTGGCTCCACCAACTCATTTTGCTCACCTTCCTTATGGGCTGTATACTGAGATCAAAATTACTTACTCCTGTCACTTAGACATCAAAAATTTGTTTTTATTAATCAGCGCAATCGATGTAAACGCGTGTTCACACTCTTGCAACCGAGTAAGACCGAGAGAGATCAGACCGGTTTTTAAGCCTTTTGCGACTTCTTAGGACCGCATGCGCTGCAGCGGAGTTGGTCCTAAGAGATCGGAATAGGTTTAAGAACCGGTCTGGTCTCTCTCGGTCTTACTCGGTCTCAAGAGTGTGAACGGGCCATAAGTCTAGTCCAGGTGCCATAAACACATATGTTCCAAGCATCGTAATTTTCACCGGTCACGCTTTGCAGAAATTGCTTCCACACCGTGCAGCCAGTGAACGCAGAGGGTTTTCTCAACAGTGATATGTAACTTACTTACCTTAGTTTTGCCGCCAATATGTTTCCAAAATCACACGAGAACTTCGAGACTGCCAAATGCAATTTCTGGGGAAGGGAAATGTGGTGGGGTTGTTGACTGATCATATACACGAAATCTTCGATGCCTTCACTGCTTTACAAGCCTTATCCTCCTTGTACACACTCTGGGGAGAAAAAGAATGTTTTACATCATCTACTGTGTTCGAACATTTCAATCCTTTAACGTAAAGGCCGGTTCTCACATGCAGCGAAGTGCTGATGTAGCGCTCCTCACGTGCCGTCAGCTACTTATCGTCTGCCATGAGCAACAGTTTTGACGGTGCGATACAAAGCTGGTGAACGCTCCCATCAGCACGCGCTTAGCGCGAGGTAAGCGCTATGCTTGTAGCGCTCCGCTGCATGTGGGAACAGGCCTTAAGAATACTGAGTTCCCTCCAACGCCGAGGATGCGGAGAAGCTCCTGTTTGCGCTCGCACTCTGATAATAAGAACAAGTACACCTTCGTGGGGAAGGCGCAGTGTCTGGATGTGGTGCAGTCAGTTCCCGCATTGAAAACAGCAAATCGCAATAACTACACATAAATGGCTGCACCTCATTCGCTGTTATTTCGAACGTCCGCCACCAAAGCCAACGGAGCAAACGAGCTTTGACGACTGTCGGCGCAGAAAGCAGACGACGAACAGATCACGTGACGTATGTGCTCGATTTGATCCGACGTTACCCCCGATCGAGGATGGTAATTACTCCGGAGTAAACAACCCGCTTTCGTAACGCGAGTTCTCACGGTATCGAGTAAGTGCGAGTAAGTTTTGAAGCGCCACGGTGCGAAACATTTACTCCGGAGTCGGATCGAGTAAATTTAGGAAGACAGCCCAATTCCCTGCCCTTTGACACCCGTCACAACGCACAATTCGGGGGGTAAGGGTATTTAGTATTGACGGTCTTTGTGAACAAAAGGAGCAGCTGCTTGGGGCCCGTGCTGGAAACGGCGCTATGTTTCCACGTCCGCTCCCATGCAGCTCGAAGTGGAGTAATCGCTCGTCCCGATCTTTCTTGCCCTTGGCGGCCCTCGCGGGCGCGCCGTCTAAAAGGAGCGGGGGCAGCCAGTCAACGACCCGAGCCGGCGAGCCGCGGCGACCGAGGCCCGCACTCGCGGCGGCGTTTTCCGCCCGAGTCCCGCATCTGGGGACGCAGCGCCGAGTCGCCCATGTCCTGCGGTGGCGCAACGCGTTACAGAAACGGCGTGGAACGCGCTACTTTTCTTTCCTTAACGTATAGTAACGTTACGTTTCCAAAACAGTAGCGACTAACGTTACTTAGTTCGAGCAATGGGCAACGTGGTTACGTCACTCCTTACATCTTCCCGAGACGGTGAGACATAAAACAAAATTACGCTTCACTTTTTCTTTTGTGTTTCCAGACGCCAAGTTATACGAATTCTTGTACTCCTCCCTGATGCCTCTCTTTTCCCCAGGCACGCACGCCCAGGCTCCTTCGACTCAGTGTCCAAAAACGCTGTCGCCGTCCATAGTAGCCGAGGTGAAAGTCGCCATCGAAAAGTAACGCAAAATTAACGCGCTTTATTTTTTATCGAGATGCATAAAAATCATAATTATTTCGTACAATTAAATAAATCGGAGTTATTCGATTTAAAGCGGATTCATTTGATTTACATTATTACAAATTAGTGACCCTTTATCAATTAATGTATATTTAAAAGTCGCGGTTAATTGATCGATCCGTCCGATCACTGATAACAATGCGGAAGAAACAAATATCGTAAATATAGAGTACAGTTTAAATAACGACTTTTTGTCGATGTAACCCCAGCCATACTATAACAGAAACAGCTTTTTTTAGTTAGCCAAAACGCCATATTTGCGTGTTTTTTTTTTTTTTTTGTATTCTGATTTGATTACAAAACTACCTTTCTAGTCCGCTGATTTTTTTCACGTCCTGATTTCATTGCAAGGGGACGTTATGGAACCGGCGAGCGAAGACGAAGGTCGAAAGAGAAAACATGATTGCGCTTTAGCACACGGACATGATCGCGCTCTGTGCTGTATGTTCTTCCACTGCCCTTGTCCTGTGCAGCGCAATCATGTTTTCTAACGCACAATACCGACTCGCCCAAAAGTCAGCGGTAGGAAGAGAGCTCGATAATCGGATTTACCCGGAAGAGCGATGCTGTTTTCTCGTGTTCAGCATGATTTAAATATGTCTCGCTCGATGATTCGTCGATTTAAATGATAAAAAAATTCGCATAGAAAGCATAAATGATACACAAACGTTAAACAAGCACTAATTTCGGAATCATTTCCCGAGAGAGGTTTGATTTAAATCATCTTAGCGAAGCTGCTCCGCTTTAAATTCCGATTTAAATTATGATTTCAATTAGGATTTAGATCATCTTGATATTTCTTTATCCTGCTTTTAATCGATGACGATAAGGCGTTCTATTTATTTTCGAGTAAAGCGTAAGGCATTTGTTAACGTTTTTTGTTCGGTAACGCCTAGAACGCAGATTTCCGGCCATCCTGGGATGGCCGCTGGCGAGCGCGTTCTCCGCGCTGGGCGTCGACGGCAGCTGAAGCGAACGGCTCAATCTGCGTCCGGGCAGCGGGTCCCGCCCTTGCGGCACGCGCGACGCCCGAACCCGGGACCCCCGGTCGTCACGGGGTGCCCACTCAACCTAATGAAACGCCCTCGGCGGGGCGGCGGGAGCACCGCCACCGCAACCTCCGCAAAAAAGAAAAAAAAAATGCTTTATGCATTTTTGACAGGGGCTGAGCGCGACGAACGTTCGACCAACCTTCGCGCGGTAGTCCCACGAAGTCGTTGACAATCTCCTTGGACCTGCACCACCAGCGGGACAGGCGCATTTCGGTCCTCCGTTGTGGTGGGCTAAAAGGAGTGGTAATCGCTCGCTTTACCCAGGGCGACCCCAGGCATGCCTCTTGTAGCCGACCCTATCGCCGACCAAATCAGTTTTCTTTCGACGTTGGGGCATTCACTGGGCGCCATGTTTGAGAGCGCTCTTTAAAGCGCATGAGTGACTGAGAAAACGTCTTTATTAAAGGAAGGGATGCATCATGATCTCTCGATAAAGTCAGCCAATCGTGGCGGGCAGTGGCGTAGCCAGAAAATATTTTCGGGGGGCGCTTCAATATGCTGGTGCAATCACAGACAATATAATATAATATATTATAATATCATATAATATCATATATATATATATATATATATAGAGAGAGAGAGAGAGAGAGAGAGAGAGCAGAGACGGGATAGCCGAGCGCTGCTCAGCTCCTGAGTGCGTGCCTCTCCTTAGAGCGTATGCTCAGATCGAACTACCATTTACAAATTCCCAAGACCAACAATGTTGATGGTGTGTAACGCACGTATCAGAATAACTGTGGAAGCTTGCCATCAGTGCGCGCTCAGCAGACGTGCGCACTGCTATGGCCGCCAGCGAATGCTCCCTATTTTGCACACCTGTTTCTCGTGGCTTGCTAAAAAAGCGCTGACATCGTAAAAAAGTATATATTTTTGTTTGCTACAAGAACGTCGAAAGACTACCCAAAAAAAGTATTCTCCACATTTTTGCGTATTTTACGAGAAAAGTGAAAAATGAAAGACGTTTACGAGTTTCTGTGACTCGAAATTAGAGCGCAGCCCTTGAGGAGAAGGAGGGGAAGGTACGACGGAGAGGGTATGCCCCTTCCCGCCTCCACTCCTCCTCTTTCCCTCTTTTCTTCCTCATTCTTCTCCCCTTCTTCTCTCCTCCTCCCGCTGAATTTGTTGACGTGACATCAAGTTGTGTGATGTAATTTTCTCCGCTAAATTTAGCGGGGAACCTGAATTGGTGTTGAGGTCTCGTGACGCCAATTTCCCCTCTGAAATTAGCGGGTTAAGTTTCCCCGCTAAATGTAGCGGGGAAATTGACGTTGAAATTGAAATCCCATAACGCAACGCGCGCAGTTCCGCCGACGGCGACGCCGCTCAACCCGGAAAACGGGCGCCTAAGAGCTGCGCTCTAAAACTTCAGACTGAAGACGTTCTATGCGGGACCACTGTGACGTCACAGCGTTGCGCAGTCGCGGAAAACAACTCCTGGAACGGCGCGTCGAATTTTCTGTAAATCAAGGCGTGCTCGGTGTGTCTGTCTGGCATTATCAAAATGACGTCTCGTGGATTATGTCAACATAATAAATTAATCCGCCTCAGATAACCCCAAAAATACGGAAATGTTTCATGGCGGACTAGGGGCCGGCGTCAACGCCCGCATATCGATCGGCGGTTCCGAAGCTAGGTTTCGCCTCGTAAATATATTTTTATTCTCGGGGAGCTACCAGATCATGTATTTTTATAGAACATCCCGGCAAACATCGATCTTTTCGTCGACGTCCCTCGGATGAGGAGGAAGACGACTTTTCTGCACAGGAAATGGAAAAGGCGAATGGAGAGTGAAGAGAAAAGACACCCTCTAAGAAATCTTCCGGCTCTCCCGCAGAGCACTTGGGAGGGTGCTGCACTCCACGGTTTGGCCAATCACGCGGTTGGTAGCAAACCTAAAAGAACAGTCTGCGCTCTGACCATTTCAGCATGCTCACAGCGAAGGTATGCCTCGTCATTGTCCGAACCTTGCTGCGCTTTCCCAAGTGCTCTGTGGGAGAGCAGACGTTCCAGATCCCTTAGGTCGCACTGCTTAAACATCATACAAAAAACACACAGGTTGGGACGCCAGTTACCGCGAGATCTGTGCTTCGAATGCCGCACAGTGCCCGATTAAGGCATTTTTAAGCCCTGGGCTAAAACTGTTATGGGGCCCCTACTGATAATGATATTAATGACCATGGTGACAATGATGGTGGTTGAGGTAACGACGACGATGCCAGTATGTATATTTTACCATCTTATGAGGTCTGAATATTTTTCATTTTATCGCCTTTTTCGAGCCTTTTCTAGATTCGTAGATTCAATGAAATTCAAGCTTCCCTTGCTGGCGATGGGGCGGAATTGATTGTTAATTAAGAAACTGCTTCACAAAACTCCAACCGCTCTAGCACTTTGTGGTGTAATTATTTAGGTACCAAACACAAATCAATAGGGAAAATATTCAGTTTTCTCCTTCACATCAAGCAGCTTCATAAGGAAAACTAAAGAACTTATTTTTTTTCTGAATGTTTAGAAGTTGTCTTACTACCTCTTTATATAAATAATTACTGATGTGAACAGTTAAAGGAGCAACACGGGAAAGGAAGAAATTTCGGTGGTTGAAAAGGTCTTTTTGGAATCAAACCACTACTTCCACGTTCTTCTAATAACTCAATCCCCGTGTCACAACCAAACACAGACCTCTGCATTTAAACAATAAGAGAAAATTCATGCGATTGTAATGCGCTGACCACTGTCGTTCGAGCACATTTACATTAAAAATTTCTCATAAAAAATCGAGGAGTTTTTTTGTTTTTTGTTTTTGTTCTTTAATATATTCTCGTACACGCCGTCTATTTGAAGAGAAACTATTTCGATCAGTTTTGCAGTAATCTTGTTCCTTCAAAATGCAGAAATTTAAACCTTAGCGACCATTAGGATGTATGCCACGAAGTTGTAGAATAAAAGGTCATGCCTCAGAGGTTGATGAAACGTTGCAGTTCTCGTAATACTAGAAGGAAGGAAGAGTGTTCACTCACACAAGCAGATCCGACACCGACTCCAGAGAAGCTCCTTGCAGTGACTGCTTATCGAAAACGGTTGTGGGGCGTCTGAAAAACCGGCTCCATTAAACGCTCGTTGGTGGTTATAAATTAGGGGTCCGGAATGTTTACCAGCATCTTTTTGTTTGTTCCGAGCGTGTCGTTCTGGAGCAAACTTTTCGTGGATCTCCGCTAAAAGGCTGAAAAAAATATCTACCATGTGTACTGCTCGAGTAGTCTTTGGCAACACTCGCTTAACTTCCGGCCCACCATTGTGGGTAAAACACGCAAAGGGGGCTCCAGTACGTAAGTTAACTCCATGGCCGTCCCTCCATCGAGTCTCAATTGGAAGAGACTTCAACGAGACCGCCAACGTCGACGACTTTGCCCCCCACCGCGACCAGGGGTAAGGAAGGCCGCGTTACATTTTGTTGCTTTGGCACGCGCTCACAAACACCATTTTGTCTAGAGACGGCAACTTTACGACACTCCGTCTCTCTGTTAAAAAAAAGGGGGAGGGGGAGAAGGAAACGAGACGCCAATCTGAAAACGACCCTTTTGACTATTTCTTCTGATTTTTGTCGAAGCTTAAGTAAATAACAACTAACATCCTTTTTCAAATGTTTAGGGGCCAGCACGGGTCCTCCTGACAGTCCAGGGTTCGGAGCTGCAGCCCCCTTAGCCCGTACCTTGGTCCGGTCCTGATGCGGCAGGGTAATGAGTTCAAGGAGAACGCTTGGCACGCGACATTCGAACCAAGGATAATGCGGTGATGCGTGTTTGCGGACTGTGTTCTGTATGATGTATAAGCAGTGTGCCCCCGGCCTTAGAATGTGTCCACAACACACGGACTGCGCTCACAACATGCAGGGGGTTATACTTTTCTAAGGCAACAAAGTACTACTGACGACGGGAACACGATGCGCCTATACTAGGAGTGCTCGTTGTCTGTCGCCCTCGTGGGACAGGTTGCCGGTTCGGTGACGCTTCGACAAATCGCAAAATGAGATAGCGCTTGTCGGCAAGCACCGAAGCGCGGACTCTGATCAACCGTCCTGCCGGCTCTAACGTCGTGAAGCTGGCTTCGTCGTTCGCTCGACTGCGTGAGAGGAAATCAGCTTTACAGGAGAGGCGGCGCCAATCGCCAAGCTCGTTCTCGCCAACAAGTGTCGACATTCGCAAACGCGGCGCTTTACTCCTCTCTATCGGCTCCGCAAAGATAGTGGAAGACGTTTGGCCATATTTCGCCGAGAGCTTCGCAAAAGTATTTTAGATTATGTTTATTCTTAAATAATGTATGCAATTATTTATTTTTAAATAATGTATGCAATTTTTTAAAATTATTTTTAGATAATGTATGCAAAGTTCAGTTGAAAAACAATGCCACAAATTTGTATATACATTCAAAGACGGCGTCAACCTTTATTCACTGCCATGATGAGTCTGATGACGTGTTTGAAAAGGAAATAAAAAACTGGAAAAGAGAAGTAGATAAAAAGAAACCAGGAGCTTTTATTGTTGTATTTTATGTTATTTTTCTGAATCTTTTTCCTCTTCAGGGGAAAACTATTGAGGTGATTTTTGTCAAGGGGACTGGCCCGAAAACCCAGCCGGCGGTTTCCTCGACCCTAGGGCGCCCGGGACTCGGGTTCGCCTTTCTCCTTCGTCAACACTCACCTCCAATCAACGCCTCTCGTAAACGTCCCCCAACGGTCGGCAGCTGAAGGCGGCAACAATTGGATCGACCTGGCGGGCGTTGAAAGTCGAACAACCCGACAAGGCCATAGCTGTGCACCTGAAATCTGAATTTCTGACTGGCGTAACTGCGTGATTGTGCTGGAGCTAGACGCTTTTGTTTATTAAACTCATATTTACTTTAGTTCCGTTCGTGTTATTAATATTTTTTAATATACTGCGGAAGCGGTGGTGTAGTCAAACTGGCTGGTGAAATATTCTGTTGCGTGTTTCTTTAGCTAGCGGGAAGCCCCACACACTAAAAAAATCCCGTGCGTCTATTTTTTCGCACAACACTCGGAGAGCCATGGACCGCAACATACGTCATTCGATGAGCTGAACGTAAGTTGCGGTAAATGGCTCTTCGAGGGTGTTGTGCGGGAAAATAGACGCATGGGCTTTTTTTAGAAGTGCATGAGTGTCTGCTCCACCAGTACTAAAAAAACTTCGCCACTGCTACCTTAATGCGCATCACGCAGTTGTACCGAAGAAGACCGGAACGTTCCCCTTCTTGTTTCATAAAAAATACTTCGATTTATATAGAACTGTTTATTTAACGAAGATTTAGAAAAGCTCTTTTAAAACGCGATGAACAATCCGTTAATAAACTTTGGGAGAAAGGACTCCCAACATCAGGAACCTTCCGCGCCGCCCTCTCGACCAAACCTCAAGCGGGTGCCCCGACCCCAGCCAAATTGAACAAACCAGGATCCACACTACCGCGGGTGAGCCGAACTCCTCCTCAGCCGTAAGGTCCCAAGTTTGCGAGTTAGCGGGCGGAAGACTCCACAGCCGAAGGGGTCGGACGTGCAGGTTGGCCTCCAGTGGCACAGAGCTGGTCGAGGCTTGATATCCAGGAGCCAATTAAGCCCTGCGAAAGCTCCCGGCAGCTTCTTATATTGGGTTTAGTAGCATTCTGGAGTAGTTTAGGCAACCAATCCCAGAAGGTTTTCTTAGCACCAATCAAAAGTCCAGAAGTTTTCTTAGCAGCGTTCAATGCCGCGTAGGCATAACTTCGCCACACAGTTGTGATAGACGGCCGTGGGCCGGGACAGTGCTCATTCAGATCAAAACTGGCAGAGATAGGGATTGGACCCAAAATTCCCAAGTTCTGCGGCAAAGCAAGATTTCACTTTCTGCTCCTCAGAACTTAGGTGCGTGAACAGACTCCCCCCCCTTTCCTTAAGCGATCTTCCTCGCGTTGTCCCGTCCTCTCTGCATCTGACCGAATCATCCGATACTTATACTTATACTTACCAAACGCGCAGATGTAGAGTGCAGTGACTTTACTCCGTAGGCTTTTAAGTATTCTTCAAAGGGCAGCATGCTATTCCTAGTCGATGGATTCATTAGAAGACGGTATCAGCTGTCACTATGCAATCCTCTAGCGATAGTTATGAGCTCGACTTCGGAGATAGTAGGACACACCCATTGCCGTCTCTGGGCGCTATACGTTTCTGTATTTCGTCTGTCATCGACGAGCCATTTGCCAAGTGTGCCAGCTCTGCCATACGGTGTCTTCTCGCTCAATCGATTGGTTTAAACAGGCAGGTTCATCCACTCGCCTCACCTCGCTGCTGTACTTCTATTCCTTCCTGAGTGTGTACCGCACCACAATGCAGCCCTCCCATGAATCATTGTCCCCACTGCAACCGCCCAGGAAGGGCGATCGCAGTGTCCTCCTTGTAGTGAAATGCAGTTTCGGTGCCAGAAAGGGGTGGTCGTCTCACTGAGACTGCGCCACTTCTGAGGCCCGCTTCCCATCTCCCTGATTTAACTGGTCTCAGGGTATGAGAGGGCGTCGTTTCCCAACTAGCTTGCCTGAACTCTCTCACGGGACCAAGAGGAGCAGCGTGTGCACCTTTTGAGAAGGCCCTCACTCATTGATCGGGCCACCCTTTGACGACGATGGGCGGGACCCCGGCTCCGATCGCATCGTGCCGTCCGTGTATGCGGGCTACTCGTGTTTTGCATTCCCGTACGAGGCCGTCTCCACGCGTGCGTAGAGACCGCCTTTGAGGGGCGGCGATCCGCTGCAGCGGTGCCTCATTTTGGAGGAAAGAGCGGCGCAGATTAGGTGGATCCCGCCCAGGCGCATAAAGGACGTCTTCCGAAAGAGGCCGACTGAACGAGGGGCAATTTGCCGAGGCGGCATCGGGCGCCGCAGGTCCATCAGGGAACCAAGCCGAGCGCAGCAGCCGCAGTGGCCGAGTCGCCCATTAGGGCCGCTCGACTGGGCCCCGGAGGACGGACCCGTGACCGGGGTTCCGGTCCGCGTGTCCTCCTTCGGACAGTGCGACGCGGACCTCGCCAAGGGCGACCAATGGCGGCAGCCTGCACTGGGCCAATCCGAGGCCCGTCGCGTGTCCGGCCATCGTTAGCCGCGCAGCCGGCTGCAGCGTACGTTTCGGGAGTACGGCCGAGACCATTAGGCCACGTCCAGCGCGTGTGTTCAGCGGCCGCTCGATGCGCGTCTCCAAACGAGAGCCCTTGTCGGCCGCCCGATCGGACCCGCGTCGTCCAGCGGGCAGCGCCATCGATTCTAGGCAAGCTGGGGGCGGGCGAGCGGCCCCGCGTGTACGCCTGAACCCAAACATAGCTTATCGGGAAGACATCCAGCCGGTTATCCTTTGACAAGCACACCCAGAGAGAAGCATTCAATATTTATGCTCAAACACGGACACAGTACGGAACGGACGATCAACGTTCCGTTCCCGAGTTCGTCCCCGTACACTTATTGAAAATTCGTAAGCGTCGGTGGACTCTTTATTTTGGCATGTGCGGCCCTCTTGTACGTGATTCTTCTTACAACCATGGGCCTTTTGCTTTTATAGGTGATTTCCCGCATACACGCCGCGCCGCGGTCCCCAAAACAACAACGATCGTTGGTCCTCTTTTAATCAGGTCGGCCAGAAGGGAGGCGGACGGTATCCGGCTTCAACGGTCGGCTGCAATTTTAGTGTAGGAAGGGCTTCTACGTTTTTTTGCGCGAAACCGCATGGCCATGATACAGATCGCTCTTCCCATTGGTTGATCCGACTCAGGGATGGACAACGTTTGAGATACGTATTTAAGACAGTTTAAGTATTTTCTATTTTGTATATAATTACAGATGGGGCAATGTATTTGTCAACTCTATCTAAACACATAAAATTCAGTATTTGAAATGCGTGTATCTTATATATAGTCCTAAATAAAATTGTGGGCACTGTATCTCGCAGTCAAATGTGATAGTGGGTAGTCTCCGCAAAAGGAGTCACATGCAAAGAACACAATACTTGCTGCCCTGCGCGCAAAATAAACATTAAAAGAGAAGAAGATTAGAATTAGGAACTAATGAGATGAATACAGTTACTATTATCTTTTTGGTTCGTCGACTTACTTTTTAAAATGCGTCGAATTAACGACATGTTTGAAGAGGCTTCGATGCATCATCTCAGCCTTTTAGATTTATCTTTCCCCGAATACATCCTTTCTCTTTATGTTGTATGAAGTTATGACATAGAAATGTTATCTTTAGAGCTGCAGTATTCTTTCTAAGCACCTGATTCTTAGTATGTATCAACTGCACTTTTTGTAAATTTTGGAATGGTCTTTCTTTACCTGGCTTAGGTCTAAGATGTCAGATTTTAAAAACAAAGTGTAGCTGAATAAGTATTTGAACACGATGAAATAGGCTCGTTGTATTATCTTTTTTTTAAATACTTTTCCTAAAATTGTGATTGAACTGGTAATTAATGATAGTTTTGCGGAAGTATTTTTTAAGCGCATTTTGCAAAGTAATTTGCCCATCCCTGACCCGATTGAAGGGAGACTGGTGCATCGGGTACACCGCGGTGAGACCTGCACATACAGACGGGGTCCCACTGCTCACACAGGATACAAAAGGCAGTCTGCATACAGATTCGAATGCGAATCACCGCGAGATCCGCGCTTCGAATGTCGCATCGCAATGAGTTCAAGGAGAAACTTGGCACGCGCCATTCGAACCACGGGTCACCATTCTATAGCAATCGATAAGTGAGGGGGTGTAGATTGTTTATTTCTTGATTTCGGTAAGGCTTTTCACGTCGTTCCTTTTAATTTCTAAGCTCCACGCCTATAATCTTTATGACAAAGTTTGTAAATGGGTTCGTGAGTATTTGTCGTTCAGAAAGCAATGTGTGGCCTTAGATGACTTCCAGCCTCAAATGGTCGACGTCACTTCAGGTGTTCGGCGGGGCTCCGTTTTTTGACCACTTTTGCTTCTTATTTATTTAAATGATATCGCTGTTGATGTTTCATCCATTTTTAGAATGTTTACATACGATTTTGTACCATATGGAGACGTCAATGACGCACATGATAGCCTGATTTTTGCAAAAACACTCGGACAACGTTGAATCGTGGTGTCAGTCATGGAAGTTGATTCGGAACATTAAAAAAAGAAACTGTATATCTCACCCTTACGAGGGAAGTGTTACCGCCAGCATTTGTTTATTCACTAAATGGAAGATTCCTAGAAACTGTTTATTGATTAAAATGTATGTGTGTGTATTTCGCTTCCGAACTGCGGTGGAATGCACATGTTGACTACATTTCCCCTGAAGACTTGCTTGGTTTTATTGCGCCGAAATTTCAAAATTGTGGCCCAGTCGCTCAAAGAAAATGTTTTTCTACATGTTCGTTTTATTCTTGAGTATGCCTGTGTTGTCTTCGACCCCTATACCACATTTTCTATTAAAAAACTTGAATGCATTCAAAATATGGCTGTGAGGTTCGTTTTAGGAAATTATGATAGGCCACTTAGTAAGACGGAGTGTAAACACAAGCTAAAATGGCCCTTTTTATTTGATCATAGAAAGCTCCTCCGTCTGAATTTATTTCACGATATTTGCCACAGAAAAACTGGCGTAGAAAAGGATAAATATCGGGTGTCCCAAGTCACCAGGCTCGATCCAAAATGGACCGTGAATATCGACGCCTGCACGTAGATATCTAATGAATATCGACGCCTGCACGTAGATATCTAAGCTTTTCGTCAAAGGTGTATTTCACAGGTCGTTTTTTTGTAAAATTAGAAAGCGCAGCTACCTTTCTGAAAAACATAGGGCCAGAAAACTTGCCAGGGTCAACGGCGGGATGCAACGCAGACGGCGAAGTCGACAGGCAGGGCGCGTTTGGCGCTCATATTGATAGATGGCGACACTGCTCGCAACCACCGTGGTTTATTAAAATGAACATAATCTTCTTTGCAAAGTACCTTTGCTTTAAAAATGAATGCGGACAACAAAACGAAGCTTAAAGAAAGAAAAAAAAAAGACGCATTTGCATAACGACGGCGCTTTTGCTGCCAACGGATTTTGTCTGCGTGTCGTCTGCTTTCTTTCGCTGGTCGGCTACACATTCGGACGCTGCTCCCGACGCCATCTATCAATACGTGGGCCAAACGCGCCCCGCAACTCAACTCGGTCGTCTGCGTCCCGTCCTCCGTTAATCAGGGCAATCTTTTTGGCCCTATTTTTTACAGAAAGGGAGCTACGCTTTGTAATTTTACAAGAAAAAAACGACCTGGGAGATGCATTTTTGACGAAGAGTTTAGATTGCTTCGTGCAGCTGCCGATTTCTACGGTCCATTTTAGATTGAGCCTGGAGACTTGGGACATCCTATATATGAAAGTTCCTTTTTACGTATACCGTAGAAATGGCCATGTCTTAAAATGAGAGAGGTTCCTTTTGGGGGTGGCGTGTTGCGACACCCTTTTTTTTTTTTTGAGAGACCACGCATGATTAGAATTCGGTTCCAACACGCACGGTCACTATACCATCAAGTTACGCTTTTTTTCACGTGCTATGTAACCTTTTCTGATCATATCTGATTTTTATTCCCCCTACTGTAATGCCACATGGCGAAATAGGCATTTGAATAAAGATTAAGAATAGAGAATATTTCGGTGACTCATGTTTGCGGACTGTCTTTTGTACGATGTACGAGCAGTGTGACCCAGGTTTAAAGGCCGACCTACAAGAAGTTTTTTCCGGGAGGTAGGAAAATCCTCCTCGCCAACCCTCCCATTTCCCTTTCTCGCAGTACTATTTTGAAGGCGGGGCCCCCTTTTAGTTGCGGCATCTTGGGGCTGGATAAGCCGGGATAAGACCCCGGCTTATCGAGCGCCAGCTAAAGGAGTACCCCTCCGTCAAGATAGTAGTAGGAGAGGGGGAAATGGGGAGGCGTGGCGAAGAGGATTTTCCTACCTTCCGGAAAAACTTTTTGTAGGTCGGGCTCTAAAGGCTTCTGAGAGTCTTCGTTCGAGGCATACACTCGGTCGACGTTTTCAGCCACTGACTAACCCTTCTTGAGGGTATCGCTGAATGTTTCTCAAGTACTGGACGCTCTCACGTGACAGACGTTCTGATCAAACTCTCGCGAGAGTGCACCGCTTTATATTTCTCGCCTGTATTCTAAGGTACCTGGGATGTTCGACGACTACAAAATATATCCTCAATAAGCCGTTTGCTGCCCTGCCGGGTACATTTTCATTTTCTTTGCCAGTTGGTTTTCACGTGGGCACCCCTTCAATGGCGTCATCTTTCCTGACGGCCAGGCGCAGAAGCAAGCAGAAAACTCGGTCGAGAACAGAACTTGGGGAAATAGAACCTGGGATGTATTTGGTACGCTTAAATCTAAGCTTAGTTTGTGCCCGTGCGTGTGTGCTTTTGTCTCGTGGAAGCAATTTTAACCGCCGCAGCTGATTCCTGAGCGCCGGCTCGTTTTAATGAAGTTCTAATAAAGAACGTACTTGCAATTCGAGTACCAACCAATGCTCTCTTATGTTTTGACTACTGCGGCTGGAGCAAACAATCACAACGTGAAAAAACGCGAACCAATCGAAAAACTCTTCCTCCGCGGATAGAGGACAGAAGCAAGCTAAGGTCACCATATAGAATCCAGCGAGATTTTCGGACCGGAAGTAAGCGTTGCATCGTGGTCTCGCGCAAGGACCCTATTCATACCTTCGTCGGATCAGAAACAGAAACTGCAGCTGTTGGCTTTCTTTTTCTCGGTATTCGGACATATATGTTACGTTCTAATTCGCAAAAAGGTAGGAATTAAACATTGCGAGGTACTGGCACAATAAAGCAATGAACATTCATTTACTTACATAAATAATAAATATCCACATAACTTCGGGCAGTCTTTCTTATTTGGCGTGACCAAAGCACGGTCGCCCAAACTTTGATGGCGTAATACGGCAAGTGGTCCTTGAATACGCATATACAAAGCGGATGAGTGGCCAAGGGCGCAGTTGTGTTGGGATAACTGCGTAGCCTTGAAGTGCTACTGCATGGGTGCTCGCAGACTTGTACGTAAAGCGTTACAAGCGATGGATTACTTGTAATCAATTACATTTTACTGTAATTTTGTAATGCTCCAGTTACTTCCTTTAAGGAGTAACAATCCCTATAATTGAATTACTTTTTTGCTCTAATCGATTACAAAATTGTCCATTACAATTTTTCTCAATTTCTTTTACTATCTAAATGGGGGAGGGGGGGGGAGGGGGAGGGGTTAGATGTGCTGTAGTCACTCAGCTCTGGGCAATGGTATTTTGTTTTTTCTTACTCGAAATTACTAAGCACGGGACCTCGAGGACTAGTAGGCCACTTCACTGTGCTTCGTTTCCTGAGTACTTTTTTTTTTCGGGGGAGGGGGGGGGGGGGGGGGGCACACCGGAGACTACGACCGGCTATGAAACATGGCCTTATCCAGCCTCTTGGAAGTAATGTATATTTTAAACAGCTCTCCTCTGATTTTATTTTATTTTTTTCCACGAGAGGGATTGGGTGTGTTGGCGTCACTCACTCAGCTCTAAGCAAAAACAGTCGAGGCTTTCTTTTCTCTCTTTCTTTTTTTCGGAACAATTGAGCGCGAGATTCCAAGGATTATGCTACCGTAATGAAAAATTTAAATGGAAAGTAACGTGGGAAGTAGCCGATTATTTTAGAGTAATTTTTCGATTACCTTTTTGAGGCTGTCATCGTAATTGTACTCGGTTACTTTTTACAGTTAAGTAATTGTAATTGTAATCGGTTATTTTTTTCAGTAACGTGTACAAGTCTGCTTGTACGTAACGCGTTACAAGTATTTGATTACTTGTAATAGATTACATTTTCCCGTAATTCTGTAACGCTTCAATTACTTCCTTTAACGAGTGACGATTCTTTAAATCAGTTACTTTTTGTTGTAATCGATTATAAAATTACCCATTACAACTTTTTCTCAATTCCTTTTTTTATCTTTTTTTTTTGCGAAAGGGGTTAGAAGTGCTGCAGTCTCTCAGTTCTGGGCAAAACCGGACAACAGGTTAAGAAAAATCTGGTTCTTGTCCGCGTTTTTAGCTTTTAACCAGGAAACAGTTTGTATTCAAGTTCATGAGCATGCTCCTACGAGCTTCATGGTTTAGGGGGTATTATTTTCGAACATCTATATTCTTAGTTCGCATTTGGTGGGTTTAATTGGTAGGGGTTGGCGAATATTCGAAATTTCGAATACGAATCGAATATACATTTAATATTCGTATTCGATTCGTAAACTAAGTCTGTGGTGTTTTTCCAATATTCGTCGTAACACGAATATTCGAAATTAACCGAATATTCAAGAACGTATTCACAAGCGTGCGTAAGTTTTGCTTTCCGTTTCAGTTTCGGTAAGCAAGGCCCAATGATAGCGACATAGCTGCATGGCGGCTTCAACCTAAACTGGTGGCGTCGGTGTCGGTTGCGGTAATCTGCGAGTTTCTGTTCCCTTGTGACTCCTAACTATTTAAACTGTGCTCACTTCGCGTTCGCCCAACCGCGTTATGGCGGATGCATGGAGGTGATTGCTGGGAACCGTCTGCGAAGCAGAGGAACGAACGGGAAACGGCACCAAAACGAAGAGAGAGGAGTGCTATTTGGAAATACTTTGCGAGGGTGACGGCATCGATGGCGCAATGTACGGCATGCGAGTCAACGCTTAAAACGCCCACAGGTACGACAACGCCCCTTGTCAACCATCTCAGAGTACATCTTGCGTTGTTGAAAGAGTATCGTGGGATTACCGCTGGTATACACCAGGAAAAGATCAACCGACGCTGACGGACTTCGTGCGCCGCACAGAGCCCCCGCCAGAAAAGAGGGTGCGAGCGCTAACTAAGAAGGTGGCCGCCATGGTGGTGCTTGATTTACAGCCTTACAGCATTGTGGAAGACCGCTGCTTCAAATAACTTCTGACAGAAGCCGTTCCCAACTATCGCCTTCCATCCCGCTCCACACTCTCGCGCGTGCTTGTGTCACGGATGTATGACGACACCCGAAAGAAGGGGAAAGCAGAGCTTAACAGTGCCTTTGAAAGCGGCACTACCACTGTTCCCTTCACAAGCGACATGTGGACATCGCGCGTTAACGAAAGTTACGTGAGCTTTGCCTACCATCTTCTCACTCTAAAACTCATGATGAAGTGATTCACATTGAACACTCGACAAATGGCAGCCAGTCAAAGGTCTGTGAACATCGCAACTATTCTGGACAAAATGTGCCGTGACTGGGAGATACCCGATGAATGTGCGAAGTTCATCGTAACGAATAACGGGCGCAACATCCGTGCTGAGGTTAGGAGACTTCCGTGGACTGAAAGAACATGGTTCGCGCATACGCTTCAACTGGCGATTAATGACGCGAGATCCCGTTCGCCGGCCAATGATCGTGCAAGAAAGTGACGCATATTGTGGGACATTACAAGCACAGTTCGTCACCTTAGAAAAGGCTTGAGGAGGGCCAGACGAAGGTGGGAAAGGACGCACTACGTCTGGTGCAAGACGAGGAGACGAGATGGAATAGCCAGTATCTTATGTTGTCTGGCCTTCTGGAACTCAAAGAAGGTGTCACTGTGGAGCTTGCTACCTCGGACTGTGACATCGATGGACGTGTTTCATCGGAGTGGAAAGATGCTTTTGAACATGTACAAGCATTGAAGCCATTGTTTGATGCCACTGTTATTTTTAGTGCTGAGAAGTATCCGTCTTTTTCTTCCCAAGTTCCTATGATTTTTGGTATGCTCCATTGCCTAAGTAACTGTGCTAGGGCATCAGAATTTCCGCAGTACTGATAAGCTCCATCGAGGCAAGGTTCGCTCTGTATGACGAGGACAAGGAAGCATGCCTCGCTATGTTTTGGACCCACGCTTCAGGTCCACTATTTTTAAAGCCGAAAAGGAAATATTATTATGGCCAATGCTCTCGTGCTGCAAGAGCTAGCCTCATGTGATGCTACTGAAGAAACCCAGCCGGAATTAAGCGGCAACACAGTCAGAAGAACAGGCTCAACGCCGTCAGCAGATGTTTGGCAAGCATTTGACCACTTAGCCAAAAGTGCAATGGAAAGCAAAGTGTTTTCAGCTTCAGAATGGGAAGTTGTAGCGTATGCAGTGGAGGCACTGCTAGAGAGAGAGAGAGAGAGTGATGCGTGTGAGTGGTGGCGAACGGTCGGTTGCTTAAGCTGCCTGAGTCTGGCGAAGCTTTGCATCAATTACCTGGCAATACCTGCCACTTCAGTGCCGAGTTAGGCAGCTTTTTCTGTGGCTGGAGGTGTAGTTTCCGCTAGAAGGGAGCGCCTCCTACCTGACCATGTACAGCAGTTGATTTTTCACGCATGACAACTTGTAATCTTCCCTGCAACTAGAATTTTCGTTTTAGTGTTTTTATTTTTGTTAAGATTACAAATTATCATGTACAAAAATCAACTGCAGTTCAAAAATAAAAGAATAAAAAAATTATAAAGAAAAGTTAACTGCAGTTCCGACATGTTAAAATAAAAATGTTGCGAATAAATATACCTGCATTCGACTATTCGATATTAGATTCGATATTCCAAGCTAACTATTCGTATTCGATTCGTATTCGAAAATATTATTATTCGCACACCCTTATTAATTGGGTTTGTCAAAAGTATGTATTCGTACCTAATATTAGTTCCCGAATAATATCCCTCCATCAACTGTGTCAATTGAAACTAGAAGCTCTGTTCATGACACCAAGATTCGTTGGCGGATGACCGACGCAGACTTCGAGGTACAACTGCTGCTGAAACTGAACAATGTGTAGAGGACAAAAAATCAAGAAATGTATAAATGTGGAACACCTACTTAAATGTGCATATGTGCTAACGTAATAAAAAATAGGTGTATGAAAAGTAACGTGGGAAGTAATCGATTACTTTAGAGTAATTTTTCGATTACGTTTTTGAGGTTGTAATTGTAATTGTAATCGGCTACTTTTTACAGTGAAGTAATTGTAATTGTAATCGGTTACTTTTTTCAGTAACGTGTAGTCTGGTGCTCAGTGAGCCTGTTTCACTTCGAGAGGAATCTGAGCTCTGAAGGTTCCCGGCTTCAAAGATTTCTCAGGCGCTTAAGATTTGTTGACCATCGAACAGCTCAGACATCATATAAGATTGAACCCGAGCATTGTGGAAGCATTCGGTTTGAGCTCTCGATAATTAAAAGCTCGACAAGCATTCGGCGAGTGCACGAGGAGAGGAACTAATCCGCGTTCCGTGGGTTAGAAACGTCAGGGATTCATTCTAGTTTTTACGCCAAGTACAAAAATCATTTCAACGCCCCCCCGAATAACTCTGTCCGTATTTAGGCCCGTCTATAAACGAGTGTCTGGATATCAAAATCCTATAATTCTTTTTCTCAAGTACCTTTGACAGCATCTTAGATATATACTCTTGGTAACTTTTACAAACGAACACCCGAAACACCTGAGCAGCAACCGATATTTCGCAACTCGATTTGGTTCGCGCCACACCCCGAGTTCGGACACCGTCGTGTTTCGGCCGGAGCATCCGGCGCTGCTATTGTGCGCCATGTAAACCTAAAAGCTGGAGAAAGGGCGAGAACGCAAATAAACTCCCACGGGACTGATCCGCACGAACGCACAGAAAATCTCCCGAGTTCCGATGCCGGAGTCAGCGTATGGCGGTGTGCAAATGTCGGTGCCCCGGTGTCTGCGCGCCTCGTCGGCTCGCGCGGGTCATGGGCTCGACCCCGGCGGCGGTCGCTGGGAGCTTCGGCACGCCGTTGGCGGCGTCCCGGCCCGGGCCTGGTCCCCGCGTCACGAGGCTCGGGGGCCCGGGAGGCCAGCCGATGCCTATCTGGCGTGCGCGGGAGGACGCCCTCGGAGACCCGCCGCCAAAGCCGCGCTTATCGGCGCCAGACGATCGTCGGGGGCAGCGGGAGTCGCACGTGGTGCACCGCGCAACCCCGCCGCGCTGCGCCCAGCTCACGGGGGAGGGCGTCCAACGGTCTCGTCGTCGTCGGAGTTGCGTTTCTCATACCTCGGACCCGACCGCAGAGCCCTGGGTGCTTCGTTTTTTTCCGGGACAGGAAAGGGGCGTTTCTCGGGCTCCGACGAGTGTTCGGGGGCGCCCCTCTTACGACTCCTCTCAGTGACGTCACGACCAGGATGTACCTTACCGCCACGATCTTTTGTGACCAACTTAAATACTCACGTGCCCGGCTAAGTGGCTCAGTAGTAGGAGCTGCCACGCAGTATAGGGCGGTTCCAGGAAACGCCTTTTTTTTTTTTGTTTCGGCAAGCCACTAAACTGCACCAAAGTGCTTATCCTGCGACATCCTGCTACATTTCGCCAAAATGTGATCAATTTCCGCCGACATTGCGCCAAAACGTAATTTCATTTTGATTTATACCGAAAAAAACATAATAGCTGAGGCCCCGCTACGCAGCCAAACCGTCCGAATTTTCGGAACTTTCGATCATCCTTTTAAATAACGTGCTACTCGATTTGATTTGCGTACCAAACACTGACAGTACTCGCAAGTCGCGCAATATGGCTATGTTCGTGGTCTGTTCTGGTGGGCTAGGGAGCTTCGTTGAGTGCGCTTCTCATCGCGCCCCGGCGCATTGCAGTGAAACGAGAGCCGCGATGTAAGCGTCGCAGTTTGGCACATCTTGCTTCACCTCAGTGCAGGTGTGTTCTTGGGTGAAAGCACTTCTCCGGAGCAGGACGTTGTTCACACAAACGTTCGATATAGTAAAACATAAAATGATTTGGCAAGTGCTGATGTAACAACTCTATCTTCAGTAAAAGGTGATGAATAAGAACGCGGATGGTATATATGATAGACGGCAACATTCTCACAATTAGTTGTTTTCTTTTTCTGTTTTTTTTTCTTTTCAAACCTGTGATTTAGAAAGGGTACTATGCATTGCGGTAAGATTTATATGGACGGCTCTATAAGCTTCTATTCTTGTGTCAACCCTCTCCTCTAGTGATCACATTTCACTAGGGTCGATTTGTGCACTGACACAATGAGCGGAGCAAATTAAAGCTAGTTGGAGTGCAGGTTGGAATCTTGGGGAAAAATTTAATGAGTTCCACTGGATTGTTTCTGTGGCTAATGTTTTGTACAGGTGCCAATTTTTGTTATAAAGTTTTCGATATAAAACGACCAAAGATTTGCTTTTATCTAAATTAGTGTTTGCAGTGTTATAACAACTTTTAGGACTTCAAGGAAGGTCAATATGATTCTCAATAATATTCTGTTTTAACATTATTTCTGTGGAATATACTGCTAGCTAGATCTGTGTTGAACGCCCTTGAGGGAATCAAACCTGCCGTGCACTTGATGCTAACAAAAGGTTGCACGGAAGTGTCACTGCAAAGTAGACAATGCATTTTAATGTGCAGGCCAACATATGAATCTTAACATAAGTATTCACAGCGTTAGGAACGAAAATTAAGTGTGTGCTTATTTCTCAATATGTTCCCTGTGACCGCTCCAAAGGGAATTTTCAGCTGCTCCAGAAGATGCTCCAAAATTATAGTCGGCGTGACCTCAATGAAAGCATCTTTATCCTTACCTAAGCTCTCTTTTTGTAAAAAATTATCTCGTTTATGTCTTTTTCACGAGATTCATCATTCTAACCCCCCCCCCCCCCCCTTCGTGAAACATTATTTATAAGACCATCTTACATATAATCACGAACAAATCACCAGTTACAGGTAGGCATCCCCCACTGTAACATTTCCTCATCAATAAATCATGCTGTTGATTTCAAAATTGGGATTACTAATTCTCTTGTTGTTCCTTAGCCATTGTTTCTATTTTTTGTCTTGTTTGTTTTTTACTCATATATGTTTTGTGTCTCACTCCTCTCTGTAATGCGCTCGGTCCCTGAGAAAAGCTAAATTAAATGAAATCACTGGGAGCAGCGTCTGCCCCTTTTGTCCTTTTCATACACGCAGATGCTTAGCTATTGGCGTCGTTTTTAGTGAAACCCTCAAGCCTTGCGAGAGAGACACAACTCAGTAAATGCGATCGGTGGTGGGGTGCATGCATACAAGCTTATTCCTATTCTCTTTCCTCTCGGAATCGCCCGGCAGGAATCTCGCTGCTAAAAAGAAGTTCCGTCAAATTACGGCAGGAAGCTGTTCTAACTCTCGATGCCAGCAAGAAAGCGTAAATCTTCCGTAATACCACTGAAGTCGTAGTTGACAGAGCACGTCACCATAACCCTACAAGAAGCAAACGGTATGAAATCGCAGCACGTAATTGCAGGATCGAAACCGTAAATGAGGCCCAAAGTATCCCAACAATCGAGCATTCTCACGGCATACGTTTAATGGAGTGTATAGTGAGCGAACCATAAAGTAGAGTGGTAGTGCACATGTCGTAATTTTCCTGAACCAGTATGAAAAATGAGAAATGCAAGCAATGCCACTACGGGGGCCATCAAGGAACAATACATTATTTAGTCAATTACAAATATTTTATCGAGCTTAGCCTAATTATTAATAAATTCTTCTCAATGCCAAAAAAATGTTTTTTTCTTTTTTACAATTGAGTATTAAGGTGATGTTTTTGCAAAAAAAAAACAAACGAAAAAGGCAAAGCAAACAAAAAAAAATATTTGGAGCTCAACTATACTAGAAAAATTTTAAATCTGAAAAGCCCTCCAAAGCTGAAAAGCTGAAAGGCCGTCGAAAAAGCTAAAAACAGAATATATATATATATATATATATATATATATATATATATATATATATATATATATATATATATATATATATATGTATATATATATATATATTTAGTCGGTGGCTAAAGCCCACCAAGCAACACGCGAACTGAGGTGGGTCCATATCACAAGAGCGAATGACATTTTAGCGAATGGCGACATTTGAGCGAATGGTCGTTTTAGCGAATAACGGGGGCGCGCGTTAACCCATCCGTCGCGCTGCGCTTTACGCCGCTTCGCGGCGACAGTCTGCGGCAACTCATTACAAAAATATGAACTCACTTGGCCAACCCGAAAACGCCGCTTCGCGGCGTCCGACTATTCGCTAAAGTGTCGTTCGATGAAACGTGGGCGTTCGCTAAAACGTCATTCGATCAAGTGAGTGCCTCCCAACTGAGGTACATACATCTTTTTAACTTTTTTAAAGCTGATAAAGTCTTGGTGAGCTTTAGGACCCCTGACTTAACTCATCTTTTTTAGTCTTCTTGTTGCGTCGCTTCAATCTGGTATCTAAAACAAATATCAGGTTGACATGTGACTGGTTTGACAAAGAATATCAAGTGAAACGGCCTGGCGAGTGTCTGACTTAAAGAGCTTACTCTCGAACATATACAAATGAATACGCGAGCGAAGTTCCCCAGTTGTTGCCATTAGAAAGCTGAAGGTAAACACTTATTGTCATTTGGTCGGCTGGTAAAGCCCACCAAGCAACACATGAACTTGAACTTGGCCTTGAACTTGTTTATTTGAGCACTATTGTGGGCTGAGGGCACTCGACAAAAAGCTTCCACAAGGTAGCTTGACTGGGTCTGGTGCCCCTGCACTTACAGGGCATGGTAATAAAAAACACTATGCAGTACACAAAACACGCGCGTACATATATTTTTGTTAAACGGTAAATATCAATGCGGTCTATAATAAACTTGCTTAGTAATCTAGGCAGGTTATGAGCAATTTGTGCGCGATGGAAAGAAAGTTAGTGAAATGGCAGTTAAAGAGCTCGGATAGTTGTATTCCGGACACAATTTCACCAGAAAGTGAAAGTCATTCGATTAAGATTTTCTATTTGCGGCGTTTATGCACTTCATTTATCGACCGCCAAACAATCGCAATATGGTTCTTGTGAACGTCACAAGAAAAGACAACTCTGTTACTCTCTTTTTTTTTTTTTGTAGTACAGGTGCAAGTTTACATGCAAAGCACGGGATTACCAACGGGTGGGGGGATCATTTGCGGACTCTGAGTCAACTTTCGGATCAGCTGTGGAACACATTGATTGGAGAACAATTTCACGTGTCAACGTTTTTTACCCCGTGGCAAGCGCTACAAATGAGAGACTGCTAATACAACCCTCGGTCACCGAGACAGAAAACAAGAACAAGGACGTCCCCGCGGGTTTCCTGTCAACAGTTACCGCGATGAAAACCAGCCTTGTCCACCCCCTTGGCATTGAGCTCACCAAGGCGGGTGTACTACGCCAAGTGCAGATTCGTCATGAGCCAACCGGTAGTCGGCCCCTTCGTCACGGTGTAACATTCGTCATAGTGTAATTCGTCACTCAATGAACTGGATACTGGGATTGGGGGATTGGCGCAACAAGGGCACTCATACTCGCCTAGAATTGCGCAGTCAAGGGCATGTCTGAGAGAAGAAAAAAATTTGATTTACTAATTTTGGCTGTAATTGGTTGCAATAAAAATCCCTACGTTATAAACATTATGCATCGCTTCCGCTTTTTCTACTGAAGAGCGGCAACACCTAAATCAGTGATAGTCATACTTAAAAGAAAACACTAACACTGCACGAATTGTTTTTATTATTTTTTGCTAGGCGATTTGTTATGGTGTCAGAAGACTACGCAATAAATATTTTGCTGCAGTGTCAAGTATATTTTTAATAGAGTCAAAATATGTAAATGCTCGAAACTGGACTGGGCAGGAAGAAGAAATAAAGTGAAGGAGATGGTTACCAGAACTACCACCACTTGTTGTTGGGAGGGAGTATACGCGCAAAACAAATTTGTGTACCTGATTTTTCTTCATCTAATGACGAATCCTCGGTATGCGTTTATCCCGGTGGGGTAAGCGGCATGTGTGCGCTCGCTCGCAGGAATAAGACATTACACGAGTCTTGCCGTGATCGGTGAGATTTTTAGTTGTACTGGTTTCTCTGCCCCGGTAGGCCCAATTCAACGAGGTGTACAAAGCAGCCTAGCGTTATGATAGGAGCTCCGGTTCAGACGTTGGTCTGAAACGGAGCTTCTCTCATATAGTGGCCAATGTGACGGCCGTCTGCGATGTCCTGTTGTGCCCACCCCGAGAGCGACTGCGCTCTGGGGGAAGGACTGAACAGTCTTGAAATAGAGAGGAAAGTACGTTTACTTTCAATTTAGAATTTTAGCCTTAAGGGGATGGTAGATAAAACCGAAAAAAAAAAGCTAGAACTGTTCGAGCTCACCACAGCATAGCTCCGTACACTTGACACCTGCCGTGAGTCGCGACTTTGACTGCATTCATGTTGGTCGAAAACCGATTTCTCTGCCCGTGGAGCATCGCTTCCAACTGAGTGAATCCCCCCTTTAATTCAAGACGACAATCAAAGCTGCACGGGAACAGCAAAAATCGAAAAACGAAGATTACGATAGAAAGGCTGGCTACGACGTGCTGTGCGGGAAGCAAACACATCGCTTGGAACCGCAGTGGAGCGGCTTGTTTTGTCGGCTTTCAAATAATTACGGCATAGGCGTTTACTTTTTGCTAAGAGATTCATCCCCTGAACCGTTCAAAATACTTTCGGAAGTATTACATTATTGAGAAAAAATCATCGTGCTAGGAATAATATTTATTGCTTAGGTGCTCATCGAGAAAATGCGTACCTTCAAAAGGACGAGTATGACGCGTCATTTAAACTTCTTTTACGCTTCGCGATATTTTTCTGGTTACCGCGCGACAATGAGCCAAGTGAGCTGCTTCAAATTTGCCGTTTTGAGAGCGGTTTTTGATCTCGGGAATAGTTTTCCACTGCTCCGTGATGTGCGGTACTGACGAAGGGTCTGTGGCTTGAGGAATAGTAAAGAGAAGACGTAAAGTGCGCGAAGTAACTGGACATTGGTTGCCTCCGTTTAACATCGCAGTGCTCACAATAAGAAGACTGAGTAACTGTTTTCGAAACGCAACTTTCTTTACCTGCACGGGAAGCTGGTGTCGGAAATATATACAATTTGCGGAGAGCTCCTGTTACGCTTTTATTTGGTGCTCTTCTCGCCCGTACAATAGACGTAGCGTATTGAGCTCGATTTTCTCGATTCGGGGCCGCCATGATGAGGTGCAGTCGACGGAGGAACTTTGTCCCTGCTTTCAGGGACGAAAGTTTTTCCCTTTCTGAAGGAATATAGGTTACGCTCCTCCCTTTAGGGAGGAGTGCCTTTTTTCTGAGAGCGTATTGTCGGCTCGCTCTGTATCGGAGCAATCATGCAGTGCAAGAAAGTTCGACTGCAAACGATGATCGATTTGAATTTTTCGCGGATGAACCAGTCAAGTATAATAACCGCGCGTTTGGCATTAGATGTCTGCGTTCAGCCGTAATCGCCATATCCAGTGTTCTTTCCCCCTCTGCTATTCACAACCTGAAACATTGTCGGTCAAAAGTACATTGGGCTTCAACGTTCATATATTCGTTCGTAAAATAAGCCAAGTATTTTTCGGCACTGTTTAAAATCACTCTTTTTTGTCGGCATGTGAAATAGCAGGATGTGTCTCACTAAGAGTAATCCACAGTTGGCATATAACCAACGTTCCGGATAATCCGCGCAAAGGCCGTCTGTGGCCTTCAGAAATTAGAGAAGCCGCATGCAGTTCTGGGGAGGGGGTGTCTCTTTTTCCGCCTTTGGGGTGGGACGGGTCAGATTCAGATAACACGGCTAGAAGTTTGCTCTGGAGACCGACAAGACTCTCAAGATAAGCAAGCAAAGTCGGGTTCTCCCTGAGGAGCGATGCACAGCAGAGATTGTGATTTTACGCCACAAATCGTGTGTTTCCATATGCAGGGTGATATATATTTTAAGTACGGCAATCTTCCCCGTGTTACGTGGCGCTGAGACCCGCAGTTAGGACACTGCGTGCCCGAGTTGCGTTTGCACTGTGCTGCGGGACGTGCGTGCCTCCGCGCCACGAGGAATTCGACGGGGGATACGCCCTTGCGGATGACACGGCGATTGAGAGATAATACTTTCGCTGTTTATGTGTTTTGGCGTCTGTACGCTCCTGGACTACGGCATGTATTGAGTTTTCCTCCGATATTATTACAAGCTGCGATAGTGAGCTCGCGTTTCATCTGGATTTCCCTTTAGATTTGGTTTTACTTTGTTTCGGTCAAATTGCTCATTTAACCTGCGCATTAAAATGCTTCTTCCTGCATTTAACCTGCGCGAAAATACATTCCCTCGTACCCGCGCCTTCCTCATTCGCACCGGGAGTGGCCCTGTCGCACGTCAACCGGTCGACCAACCTTTTTAAGGGTTTGTCTGAAGTGGGTTTTGTTTTTGTCACAATTTACACCTGCTTCGTGACAGGCTGGCCCCAAACGTAGTGACAAACTTCCATCCCCAAACAAGTAAAAAACATGATAACAATGAATCGCCCAGCATAAAGCATTCGGTTCTGGAGAATTTGAATTTTAAAACAATGGCTAACTTGTCAGCATCCTCTACCGAACGGAAAACACACATAAGATACTGATTCCTTCCAATTCGAATGAGAACGGTGGATTGTCATCTATTTGCGTAATCCACTTTTTTTTTTCTAAATGCCGGATTTGATCTGGATGGGCATCGTACCGGCGTGCGGTCGTGTATCATTACTGCGTGAGCAGGTTAAACACCCCAGGTTAGCAGTCGTACTGCACTGGCGAAATTGCTCATCAACAGCTGAGACACCAGACGCCCACTGAGGCAGACTAAGTTCTAGGCTGTAAAAACATACACACAAAAATTTGCTTTGCCGTTCCCGCTCTATTCTTCCCAGCGCTTCCGCCATTCTCTTCCGATTTCATTCCGGGGTCGTTCGAAGTGCGGAATGATTCCGGAATCTTTCCAACTCCAGCGAACCGGCATCCCTGGTTCAGGCTCAGAACTGGCGGCACCTTTCTATCATTTTACTATCGGAGAATAGGAGGAATTCCCGCTTCAATCTGAGCAGCCAACATACAGTGCGAGAGGCAAGTGGCACAGGAAGAGAAAGGGTGCGGCGTTTTGTCCGGCGCGGGGACGTCGGATTGGAGTGCCGCTGCTCCGAGCCGCTTCGTAGTGCACGTGACCGGACGGGAGCGCCCGGGAGCATGTTGGGATCTTCTCGTGGCTTAAAGGGTAAATCCGGGGCCCCTGATTGACCCTTCTCTAGAACCCTACGAACTTCGACGACACTCGCGGCGGCGGCTTCCTTTTTGTGGCTGCACACGTTCTCCTGGTTTACGCGACAGAAAGGCTCGACCAAACAGCCGTCTGTGTTTGACGCGTTTAAAGGCGCGTTCACACTCTTGCGATTGAGTACGACCGAGAGAGACCACACCGGTTTTTAAGCCTCTTGCAATGTCTTAGGATCAGCTCCGCTGCAGCGCATCCGGTCATAAGACGTCGCAAGAGGCTCAAAAACCGGTCTGGCCTCTCTCGCTCTTACTCGGTTGCATATATTGCCGCGCGCGCATGAGGCAGCGCGGCCGTGGCCTAACGGCTATCGTGCTTGCCTCCCACGCGAATAGCCAGGGTTCGATTCCCGGGAGTTACGCGTCCTTTTATTTATTCTCGCAGTTTAATGTTCTGGTGAATCCGAGAACTATGTTGCTTGTTCGAGGTACGAATGTTCTAGTGGCCGAACCTTCCAGGTCGATTGTTCTAGAAGCCAGCGCGTGTACATAAGGCGATCCGCGTGGAGACCCCCTTATGTACACGAACGACCCACGCCCGAAGTACGGTGAAGGCCCTGGCGATATCGAGGACTACCTCCGACGCTCGCCCTCTTCAGTGCCGTCTCTCGGCCTTGGATCTCGCTCGCCATCGCCACGACGTTCACCGTCTCCAGCGCCACGACCCCGCCGAGAGAGCCTGTCTCCCCTGCATCGCCGGGAAAACTATACTTCGTTTCAGCTTCGGTCCGAGCGCGGCCAATGTTATGAGCCGAAGGGCCAATGAAACAGCGTAAGAGGCACAACGTCATGGCGTGCTCTCTGCAGTTGATAGGACCAGCCGGTATTGGCCGTGTCTCTGTGCCTGCTCTTCCGCCGGATAGACCTATCAGGCACAGACAGCACGCCATGAGGCTGCGCTTTGTGCGCTGTTTGATTGGCCCTTCGGCTCAAAACATCGGTCGCGCTCGGACCGAAGCTGAAACGAAGTATAAGTGCGGCAACGCCTGGTGACGTTGCCGAAGACGACCAAAGAGCCTCCAAGAACGCCGGAGCGCTCCCTCTCCCGACGCCACACATTACAACGACGGCCCTGCATTGGTGTCCAACAACCTAAACGCTACAATCGACGGCCACGACGCATCGGCACTCGTGGACACCGGAGCAGACTACTCAGTCTTGAGTGGCTGGCTCTCTCGCCGCCTGCGAAAAGTGACGACGCCGTGGGAGGGGCCGCAGATACGTACTGCTGGAGGACACCTCATTACGCCTGTCGGAAGGTGCATTGCTCGAGTCGAAATCCACTGTGAGACGTGCCCTGTCAAGTTCGTCGTTCTGCAAGACTGTGTGAGGGACGTTATCCACGGAATGGGAGAGAGAAATTAGCATTTATTGAAAAGAAGACAGCGAGGTCAGCCAGCGCTTTGTGCCGGCTTGCTACGCTGTGAAAGAAGATGAAATTAAAAAAAAGTAAATAAAAAGAAATAGTATAGACAAAGATAACAAAGATATTAGTACGAAGAAAGAAGATAAAGAGATGAAAAGAAAAAAAACACAAATGCGCACACACACATACACACTCACAAAACTGTTACGTTGGCAAGTGTTGGCTCACTTTGCAGCACACTGGACTGCAGTTCCTTAAAGTGTTTGTTGAAGATGTGTCTTCTTAATGAAATGTAAAAGAGCTTCAGTGGCCTTGTAACTATCTGTAGTGGAAGGCCAGAATCCAAACAGAAGCTTCAAGTCCACCTGGTCCTCTTCCTTTAATTTCAGGCGAGTCTTCAGTGCGGTCCTTTCAATACTGTAATCCCCGCAGGCACACAGGACGTGTTCGATGTTATGAATTGTTCTACACGATGAACAATCGGAAGATTCAGCTTTGCCAATTTTATGAAGGTAGTAGTTAGTATTGGCAAAATTGAGCCCCAAACGATGTAACACCGTCTCAAGTTTCCCTGGTAGTCCTCGTGGTATCCGGAATTCGTGTTTAGGATCAATACGGTGAAGGCTGTAATAGTGATATTGCGGATTTTGCCATAAATATAGTGAGATTTCATTTCCGATAGATTTGATTAAATGATTGGCATCAGATCTTGAAAACGGAATAGGTACAGAAATTGTGCTCTCGTGGGCGACTTTAGCGTCTCTATCGGCGCACACGTTTCCAATTATCCCGGAGTGGCCCGGAATCCACTGCAAGATGGAGTGATGTCCCTGATTCGATGCATACTGAATAGCCTGCAAAATATCATGCACTAGTTGTGAGTTAATGTTGTCTTTTCTTATCGAAGATAGAGCGTACAACGCAGACCTGGAGTACTTCCTCTGCGAGTATGGCGCCGTCATCGACCTCAGAACAAACGGGCTGACGCTACGAAAACCTGCTCCACTACCGGAGGAACGAAAAGCGACGCTATCCGCGGTCCGAGTCCTCGCATACCACGTAAACTTACCACCGCGGTCGAGTGTTTTCGTACTTGTCGGGATCGATGAAGCTTCCTGCGGCGAAGTTCTTCTGGAGGGAAGCCTCCAATTGCTCCTGGGGAGAGGAATAGGCGTCGCAAGAGGCGTAGCTGAACTTCAGAATGGGCGGGCTGTGGTCCTTGTGACGAGCTTCCGAAATGAAAAGCAACACCTCACGAAAGGTGCAGCCGTGTGCCACGTCCAGGAACTCCGAAACTCCGCCGAAGGTTCGCCAAACCGCCGGGCGAAGCACCGCATCGTTACCGAGGACGACGCGCGCCCTGTGCAACCGATCACCGTACAAAGTCTCCGCTAGAAAGGGAGGTGATCCAGGAGCAAGTTCAACAGATGCTGAACGACAACATAATCCATCCTTCAAGCAGTCCCTGGGCCTCTCCAGTCGTGCTGGTTAAGAAGGACGGAACGCTTAGTGAATCAAAGGTTAAAAAGCGCGAACAAACGAGGACAATAAAGAAACACGGACGACAGGACAGGCGCTTCACTATCAACTGGTTTTCATTAACACCATTGTCACCTATACGTACACATTGCCCAAACCACATCGGATTCAATCGCGACAATCAGAGCCAACCTTCCAGAAACACCATCTTAACCTTTTTAACCTTTTATTTAGTAATGGACCAACTAGCCCAAACCCAGGTTTTAATGGAACGCTTAGGTTCTGCGTGGACAACCGGCAGCTGAACGCGGTGACTAAAAAAGACGTTTACTCACTCCCCCGCATCGACGAAACTCTAGACCGGCTGCGCCGCTCACGATATTTCTCGTCGATGGACCTGAAGAGCGGCTACTGGCAGATCGAAATCGACGAACGGGACCGCCAGACAGCCCTCGTCACGCCGGATGGACTGTACGAGTTCAAAGTGCTCCCCTTCGGACTATGCACGGCGCCAGCAACTTTCCAGCGTGTCATGGACACAGAACTGGCAGGGCTGAAGTGGCAGTGCTTTCCTGTCTACCTTGACGACGCAGTATTCTCAACTGACTTCGACGAGCACTTGCGACGACTCCGCGCTGTTCTTCAAGCTGTATACAGACCGCTGGGCTCAGCCTCAAGCCGTCAAAGTGCCGGTTCGCCTATGATCAACTGAGGTTCCTAGGCCACGTGGTTAGTAATGAAGGAAGTCCGCCCAGACCCCGAAAAGACTCGCGCCGTCGCGGCATTCCGACAGACAAGAAAGCCGTGCGAAGATTCTTTGGACTTTGTGCCTATACTATCGACGCTTCGTTCGGGATTTTACAAGGATTTCCGCACCGCTCAAAAACCTCACGAAGGACGCCGAGAAGTTCGAATGGGCCGAGGAGCAGCAGCAGGCATTCGACGAGCTGAAGCGAAGACTCCAGACTGCATCTGTTCTTGGACACTTTGATCAGGATGCGGAAATTGAGATTCACACGAACGCTAGTAATGCAGGACTTGGAGCGGTACTAGTTCAAGTGCAAGAAGGCACCAAGCGAGTCATAGCCTACGCAAGTCGGACGCTGTCCAAATCGGAGAGAAATTATTCCACGACTGAAAAGGAATCTATTGCGGTCGTCTGGGCAATCAGGAAGTTCCGCCCGTACCTGTACGGGAGCTAGTTCCGCGTAGTCACGGAACGAGCTCTGGCTTCTGGAACAATCGACCTGGAAGGTTCGGCGACTAGAACACATTCGTACCTCTAACAAGCAACAGCGTTCTCGGATTCACCAGAACATTAAACTGCGAGAATAACTAAAAGGACGCGTAACTCCCGGGAATCGAACCCTGGCTCCTCGCGTGGGAGGCAAGCACGATAACCGTTAGGCCACGGCCGCGCTGCCTCCTGCGCGCGCGGCAATATGTGAACGGCGCTTAACTGGCTCCTCTTCGAGTGTGCTTTTACGCGCGATTATTGTTGTCACGGGCCGACGCTCTTTTAGCGCGCACGCGACGTCGGGTGCTTTGCGGAACCAAAACTGTTGTGTACTGTTACTATCCCCAGACACTCTGTCGCCGCCGTCCTCGGTGGTTGCGTCAACGGTACTGGGTTTCCTGGCACGAGCCGTCCGCTTTATCTCATACGTCGAGCTCCAAAGGTCACGGTCGTCCGCTGCTTCGGAAGGACCGTTCAAATGGGCCAAATGAGGACCCTGGATTTTCCCTATGTTTCGCACCGCGAGGAAGAGCCAATATGCCGCACCGGGGAGCGCAGTTGGGATCGGAGTCGTTCGCTCGTCTTCCGAGAACAGGCAAATAGCGATCGATGAGTTTGGCGCTCCATAAATGCGGACGCTTTATTCGGAGCACTTCTGGGGCGCTCGTGAGGGAAGCGAGCGCGGTGTCAAGTTGGCCGCGGCGTTGGCGGGGGGAGCCTGCGCTTTGACGAAGCAACGAGAGGCGAGGAATCCCCTCGGCGGCCGAAGAGCCCGGCGGCCTCGAAGCAACAAAGCAGCTCCTGACGCAACTGTACTTTCCCTCTTCTTTCGATCCGCGATAACGAGGCCCGGTGTAGCATCGAGCGCGAATAAATTGCGCTTCGGGGAAAACAACCCCACCGATGGGGGCGGGGATCTCACCGAGGGGCGGGGCCCTGGCAAAGGGGCGGGGTTCGCTGCCACCAATGGGCGTTTAGGCGTTGTCTGGCGCCCCCCGGCGTCGCTGCGGGGAACCAGCGGCAAAGTGCGCGCTCCGCTCCGGGTGTCGGCCGCCGCGCTGCAGCCCCCTGGACCGAGCGACGCCGAAAGACGCCCAGCGCCGCGGACTCGGGCATCCAGCTTCCCACGGCAGAGGTGAGTGGCCCGCTTATCGCGGACGCTTATCGCCGACGCTTATCGCCGCCCATCGCGGGCAGTGCGCCAGGGCACGAGGCGGTCCGCTCTGCGACGGGGCTGCGCTGCGGTTGCAGCCGCGCATAGGGTGGAGCGACGCTGCTTCGAGAACCCGCTCGTCGCCGCCGAAAGAAACGCTTCTTTTACTTCGCCCGACTTCTTCGACGATATGGCGAGAGGAAAGGGCGCTCACGTTTCACAGTTTTGATAAAGAATCTTCTTTTATAAGAACCCGATAGCTCACTTATTAAGGCGTGAAATGCTTCGGTGGTTGCGCCAACCTTCGGCGTCGAGAAACGTTCGAAAAAGCATTCGAAAAAAATCTTAGTATTGTATGGACTCTGAAAACGGCAACGGATTCGGAGTTGGCCAGTGGTCAAGTTGATTTCTTCCCTCGGTCCAGCTGCATGGTTGCTCCTCCTCGAGGCCCCGGTTTCGCGTCGCGTGTCAACGCGCCTCTCGCTCCAGCTGCGTCACTCGCAGTGCCGGGAAAACGTCCCAGACACTTAGTGAAGGCATTTCACACATTCGGCCTAACTCAATGACCGATAGAGGGTCGTTCTTTATTTGTTTTTGTTTTTTTACTCGAGAGAGGGTGACCGGCGGCACCGCATATTCCAAGTATATAGGATCTGCTGTCCCATTCTGATACCGCGAACCTTGTGTGCCATGTCGCCTTGCGTTTATTTTAGGTTTCTCACGCGTCCATTTAGTTACCTCATCCAGCCGCCATTTACGGGTTGCTATGGAGACGGGGTTTTAAGCCGCTTACAACCGCCCCGTTGCCATAGCAATCCGTAAAAGGATTAAAGTCGCAAGCCGTTGCAGTCGTATTCGGTCGGACTCACGCGAGCGTGTGAACCAGTCTTAAACAGTCGAGGTCTCACCCAAGAGACGCCCCCGGAGGAAGCCACCGTCGATTGCGGTGCTCCCAATTTCAATCCTGCCCGACGGCTCTCCCGCGGGGCACTTGGACGGCGCTCTACCGCGGGGGGCCAATCGGATGTCCGCCTTTAAAATGATCCTCGGGACATGACGTGTCACGGTCGGACGTCGCGTCCTAGTCTCCATTTTGAGGCGTTGGCCGAGATTGCAGCCTCGTCCTATTCTGCGGTCAAGGGGATGCACGGGTATTCTTAAGACACGATTCGTGGTTCGAGACCTCTTCAAAAGGGAGAACGTGCTCGACGCCCCGTTCGAATATCTACGAGTTCTCATCCCTGCCCGCGCATGTTCGTCTTGGGAAAGCGAGTAAATCATGCGCCATACGCACCAAAACTGAAAACAGAACCGGCCAGCCCTTTTTTTTGTGGAAATCTCTATACGCTGGCGCGAGATGGTGGCATTAGCCAGCGTCCAATTTGCGCCGACGGAGCAACGTCATATTCAGCCCCAGACGCCCTCCCCCCGGACGGCTCCAGCGATATCAGCTTCCCACCATGCTTAAAAAAAGATTTTATGTTCCGATAACTCTTTCAGCTATATTCACACTTGCCGCGCTTTTGTGCATACATCGTATCGTTATCGGATCGCGAAAACCACCCAATAAAAGCCTCTTTATCCTTGGCGTTCGTGGCGAATTCCCCGGGCGCATTCAGGCACGCAGAGTGGGGGAAAGATCGCTCGTGGGGAGAATCAGCGGCGGCTCTCTTCCATGAGAACTCGGTGAATCGGAAGTAACTCTTAAGTTGACGCCATTGCAGCAACAGAGCGTATATCGAATTCTCGAGTCGCAACGTTGACGCTCGGTTATTCGCGATAAATACTTTTCTTAACGGCAGGGATCGACACTCCTTGCTGGACAGGATTGCGAGCGGGTCATCTGGCTGCCGCCATGCCTCCGCTCGTGCGAGCAAGTGTGCGTGCAATAGCAAGCTTGCCGAAGCTAGGTTCACACTCACGCCGCACCTGCTTGCACGCAGGGAGCACGAGTCGGGGCGCCATACTCGTAATCGTCTATACTCGTGCATGTAAGTTCGATTTCACCTCGCCGGTGAAACAAAAATAACTTCTTACAAACGTGCTTCCATTTTTCGCGCGACCACGCGCTTGTTTAATAACTATGCAGTAAATGTCGAAGGTGGTCCATTTTTACCTGTGGCGTCGCGACCTTCCGGTGACTTCGATGACGATGGTGAGGTCGAGTCGGCTGATAATGGGGAAAACTTTGTGTACAGAGAACTGAAATGTAGCATCGAGTCGAAAAGGGAACTTTTTGACTCCCACCTCTCTGCGGCTATACTTGTGGTGAGGTCTGCCGCTCCGAACAAGAGAGCGGCATCTGGGGCAACAGAATTATCGCGGTAGCTCTCTATCTTTAACAACGCTCGATGCTATTTTCTAACACTATCCTCTAACGCTATTCGGTAGATCTGAAACCGCATCCTGCTTGCTCATTCGTTGATCTTGACGCCAGGTCTCGAGATCGGCGTCCTTGCCACATGTGCAATTGCAGAGACCGTGTGCAAACAGAAACGAGACACCCCCGCCTGTGTGGCACTAGAGCATGGCGGGCGCGCTCGGAAACGTAACCTCATACACCGGAATCCGGCCGCTGCTGGAGCTTATCACGGCTTGGCGGGGGCATCCTGCGAACGAAAACAAACGAAAGGTGGTCGCGCCGAACCTTACAAATGGTGCAAAGAAAGGTGGGAAAATAAGCGCCAAAAAAACACGGACAAAGAGTAGATTGACAACGACACAGGGCGAAAGAAAGGTGCCCTGGGCGTCGATTAAAATTTTTGTATCCCGATAACGTGCTGCACTTTCATCGACAGACCTTTTTGCCAAATCATACGAGGCTCAAGAAGAGCGCTGAGAGGTACGAGCGGCTCGGCTTACGTGTAAGATTCCAAGTAAATCACCAAAATAATGCGTTCTGGAACTACGCTTGCGGCATGCTTCTTGGTGCTTGGGTAATTTCACGAGAGTCTAATAACTAATCGGTTATATCGGCTCAAAAGCATATATATAAAAAAAGTATCGAACTACAGGTTTTGTTTTACTATTTCTTGCGATGTCATCAATGGCGCTCCAATGTACCTTCAAATTTATTTGAAGCCTGGCGCTTTATACCACCCACAAAAGTAAAAATACTTGCGAGCAATTTGAGAGACGAAGTCACGTTATTATTTATACGATGCAATACAATAACTTTATTTTCTCATCAATCGATGAAAGGAGAGACCGGGCAAAAAAAGCTGCAAGACGGCGGCCATGTTTGCCTGCGGAAGCCGCCGTAGATGTACACGCTGCTGCCGATGTCGAGGCCATTCATGTGGACGCGCTCGCCCCACAGTCCATCGCGCGAGGCACACAACGAGCGCAGATGAAGTCCGAAGCGCACCTTGTGCACACGGCGCTCCGGCGGTGACATCATCCTGATGATGCATGATGACGTATTTTAATGGTCATCTTTCGGGCACAACGCCGCCGCCGCCGCTTGTTTTTCACGTAATGTGACAATCGAGGTCGTCCTAGAGGTCTAGGAGGCCATCATAATGGGACGCCAAGATAATGGGACAAGAAGAGTCACCCATTGAGTGGCCCGTGCCACTCAGTCGTATTTTTATCGGCTTATACGAGGCTTTATCGCTCAATGGGACGAGTAAGGGGTCCAAAGTCAGAAATATGTCCTTTTGCCTCAACCACCGAGGCAAAACGAGGCAGCTAGTGGGGCGACAAAATGACTCGCCCTGTTCGAAAAGTGGAAGCTCAGTCCTACGCACTCGGAATATTTGAACTGTACCCTGCGCACGCCGTGGATCCACAAAAAAGAAAACGGGAACTGATTTGCTCCATTGTGTTTGGCACATCAGGCACTGCCTATGACATTTGGAGGAAGTCAGGCGGTTTGCGGAACACTTCTGCTTTACCGGCATACTCAGTGAACAGGGTCTGCAGACTCACCCTGATTATGCTTCCTACCTTATTTTCATTTAACTCACAGTGAGTGTAATCTCTCCTGTGCACGTCATCGTATGTGAGGCAAAAAGGAACTTCTCCATGCAAAGAATATACTTGACAAGCTTTTCTTTTATTTGATTTTTTTTGTTGGTCGAACGGAACTTTGTCATTTAGATCCTAAAGCCGGGGTCACACTGCCCATACATCATAGGAAAGACAGTCTGCAAACGCGAATCACCGCAATACCCGAGGTTCGAATGCCGCGTGCCAAGTTTTCTTGTTGAACCCTTTGACATGCGGCATTCCAAGCATGGGTCTCGCGGTGACTCTTGTTCGAACCCGTATGCAGACTGTCTTTTGTATGATGTATAAGCAGTATATATACCCCGTATTAAGTGACGTCTTTTATAAAGCACTTTCTGTTTACATCCGTTGAGTTTTCGTGCACGCATTTAAAGTACATCCTTAGATTACTCGAGGGTTTTGCTGCGGCGCAACGAGAAAACGGGCGGCCGGCCGCGTCGCCGCAGTCGCCTATTGTTCGCCTCCACCTAGAGGTAGCCAGCGCAGAATCATCGGGGAGCAATGGCGACGAACAGCACAGCGGGAAGTGTCCCCGTCGTGATATACGACAGGGATTAGGGCGGTTACGAATACGGAAAGTTTCTTCCGTGGTGCCAATATGACGAAGAGAAATCTCCTTCACGAATCTGTCCACGTGTATACAATGTGAAGAAGGTCTATTTGGACGGAAAAATGGATGTCAAGGCGTACTGTATACTCCAAAGACGAAATTGAGCGCGCCCGCAAAAAGAAAACAAAAAAAAAACGTCGAGCTTCGCCTAGGTCTACATAAGAGAGTTTTCTTAGTTTGCGTTGTGTGGACTACGCTAATTATCAAAATCACAATCAGTTCAGAATCTGTTTATTTTTGTCACAGCGCTTTTATATACATGTGACAAGGGGGAGCCAGGAAAAAAAGCTGCAAGTTTGCAGCTTGACGGGTTCCTGTCTCCCAAAACGCAGGGCAGAGCGGCACTGTCATCAAAGACACAGTGAAAATAACTTACATAACGTGAGATTTAGCAACATAATAAGTATCATCCTATACACTTTGAAATAGATAGATATAACAAACATAAGACAAACATTCTTTTGTATTGCAAGAAATTTTAAATTTTACGGACATTTAACGAAATTTTACCAACACCGACCTCCAGACACGAAAGAAAAAAACACAATAAAGCTAACTTATATCAGATGTCGTAAAAAATAAGTGTCATTGAAAATAGGTTGCGCTTCAAAACAGACTGAAGTAGAAGATATAATAAACATAAGTGTGTTTATTATATCTTCTACTTCTGTGTTTCGAATGCCGCGTGGCAATGAGTTCAAGGAAAAAACTTGGCACGCGGCATTCGAAGCTCGGACATTGCGGTGACTCGTGTTTGCAGACTGTCTTGTGTATGATGGCACGAGCAGCGTGACCCCGGCTTAAAACGTTGTGCCGTGCGCGTTCAGCCGACCACGCAGCAATTGTGGCTTTTTTTTTTTTTTTTTGGTGCGGATTAGCCATTTCAGAAACTACAACGCTCACCCGGTACTGTCAACGCACAACCAACGCAGCGACGGCAGAAGCTTCCCAAAGAAACCAACCCGTTTGCCGCTAGGGGCGCCCTGGTCGGGGCTTGAATTACGTCCGCCCGGTTCCTGACGCTGCTGATGCACATATTTAAGTGATTTCTTCGTGTTGTTTTTCGCATCATGAAACCCTGGCTGCTTCTCTTTTGTACGTTTGGACTATCCTAAGGACAAAGAAAAAAAAATGAGGCCGCATCTCCCCGTGGTGAATGATGTTGATTGGGGCGAAGCTCGGGTGGTGCTGATGATACTGATCTTATTGTTCATAGGTAGTGCTGATGGTGCTGATTTTTGTTTTATTGCTCATAGGCAGTGCCGAGTTCCGGGTTGCGTTTCGACTTCATTATTACTGCTTTATGGTCGGTGAAATGCAGAGCCAGTGGTTCTTCTAGCGGATCAGCTTGGATCCGCTAGAAGCCGTGGAAATGCATCTCCACCGCTTAAGTCAACGGTCCATGTCAGAAAGAGAATGTGTGGTATGGAACGTGGTTATATGCGCAGTTGAGCATTTGACCACAGCGCCCTCTCGTCTATAAACGTTGACCCGATGCATGCAAAGTTCAACGCGATTATATACGCATTCGACCGCAGCGCCCTCTCAGGTATAACGTTGCAGTGTAGCGTGGTGGTTAAGACGTCTGCCTCGTAAGCAAGCGGTCCTGAGTGCGGGCGTACGTTTTTCTTTTCTTTTTTTTTTTTTTTTGAAGTGGGCCGATTCCGGAGGCAGTGCAATCGGTGTGAGCACGGACGCCGGACGGATGGACAAGGCTAGACCCTAAGGAGCTTCGCCCCTAAAAGCTAGAGCTCTAAAATAATTATTGAACCCGCCAAAAATTGTTTTACGCTTGTTGATGCCGATATTGTAGCGTTTTGTCCCTCGAATATTATCTTATCTAAACAATTTTATTGTATTAACAATCACAGCCCAGAGCTATAAAATTTTATCCTCAGTTATCTAGCGCAACAGACGCGTAAAATAAGGGCTTAGCTTGGGACACTAACTTTTCCACAGCTGCACGCGTCCATAGAAAATGAAAGTGCAGAATTTAACCCCATTTTGGTGACTTCTACGCCCAGAAACGATAACTGCGTTTTTTGTTTTGTTTTTGGTCGGTGTGTGTAGAACATTTTACACGAAGTAAAGCGGACACGTGCCGGCACACGTAGGGAAAATATTAAATTCATCGCAATTGCAAGATTCGAGTACAGGTGGCGCTCAGCTCAAAATAGAGCATTTTCCCCCGTATTTCATCCTGCCCCGGTTCACGTGTCATTCGGTCGCATAGCGCGGACCAAATAAGAGGCAGCCCAAATGCGAAAAATTCGGTTCGAATGTTTTGATTGCAATCAACATTATATTGTGCGCAGATGTCGCAATGAGCATTTGTATACCATATATTTTATTAGTTTCTGGAGTTCGAAGCAGCCTGTCCCAGAATATCGGAACAAATTGTTCACTTCGTCGAATAAATATTGATTTGAGAAGTCCCAAAGGAGAAAGTTCAAATGAGCGTCGCCGAAAGGTAAAATGCGAAAGGGATGCTTTGAAATACGCCCATGGTACTGCATTTGGTTGAATTTCTCAAGAACAGCCGAAATCAGTGTCGCTAACCTCAAAGGCAAACCGACCCTTCGCTGTCTAAACACGAACGTCAAGTCTGGTTTGTTCCTTTTCTGGCGCCAAAGACGACGATCGCGTCTTGGAAGCCGAGCAAAGTGGACTGGGGTTGCAGACATTCGGACGCCGAACTGAGCGACGATGGGACCTCCACCCTTCCGCGCTTATTCCGTGTTTTTCGATAAAAAAAAGATATAATAGTGTTGGCGCATGACAAGAAGCGCGTTATCAGTCTTGAATGATACGGGTTAGAAAGCTCAGGTTGGCGGTCAGGGGCGGATTTATCGGTCAGGCGCGTGGAAAGGGGGGTATCTTACATGAAAGCGCACATAATACATGCTTTTTCTTTTTTCAAAAATAAATTTAACTTTAGTGTTCAAAGAGGGGCGGTCGCCCTTTTAAATCCCCCACTGTTAGCGGTTGGACTGTACTCTTCAAGGGCGAAACCATACCTCATCTGTAAGCTAGCTTGCCTCCCCGCTGTCCAAACAGCTTCATGCACCAAATTTCACTGTTATAATGCCACAACGAGCGCACATATATGACAGCGTGTTCGCTATGATATGGAGGAGATCCAGCCCAAGGGGACAGCAACAACATTGATGACGGAGTTTCCGACGCATCGCTCGGCTCTGCTTCAGCGTCTCGGCTCCGTCGGGGAAGCAGCGCATAAGCTCGAGCCGAATGCAGTGTCCACTTCGTGCCCCGACAGAGCAGTCCGCCGCAGGGGGAAACACCGACCCTTGTGAAAGAACTACGGACAAAGCGCCCAGTTCGTTATAATTGCAATGGCCAAAAGTACGCCAAACATTATTTTAACGAATTGGTGAAAACGGTCGCCGGACATCCAGTCGCCTTTACATTGATCCCTGGTGTAGGGTACTTCTGTTTCTGGGTGTGCTAAGGCCGCCAGAAATAGGCGATCGGAAAAGGCTCAGACAACCGAGCCTTTGTTTTCGCTTTCCCCAGTGGACTACCTTTTGCTGCTTTTAGATTGTTGTTTTCGACGATTATGTCTCCATCCTTGAGCATATATGTTGAACTATACGACAATAAATGTTGCAATTATTCAAATAACCTAGCGAATAATCGATCATCGCACAAATGGATCCTTCTATGAGGTGAACACGATCGTCATCGTCACTGTCAAACTCAACATCGAAAATTTAATACTATAGTCGGTGACAGGCGAAGAGTCAAGTTGAAGCTCCACCCACCTCTTTCCACTTTAGCGAACGCTAGAGGGGAGGTGACCTCCTCTCCAGCGTTCACTCTGCTAAACTGGAAAGAGGTGGAAGGAGCTTCCACTTTAATTTCAGCCTGTCACAAACTATAGACGCCTGTTCTGCCCGAAACGCCATGTTTTCAAAGTATACAACCGCGAACGCCTTTTATTAGAACCTATAAATAGTTTTAAAATATGAAACACGTAGGTTTACTTAGCATCGCAAAAACCGAAACACAACCAGGTTGCCGTCATTTATCAATGCTGTCTCATATTTAAATAAACATGTATCGGTAAATAACACATATCTCGCACCTTCCAATTTTCTGCTCAGTAGTTGACAACCTGATTTCAGTGAAAGAATTGTAGAAAGGTACGGATCTTTGTTACTCCGTCTCCTGTACTCACGCCATCCGCTCATGGCTTTTGAAGGCATGTCAAACGCGCTAATAAATAAAATAAAATGCTTTCGTCGCAGCGATACGACTATAGGAATCGCGGTAATCCTTTCGCTTTCGTTCAAATGGATGCTGCTCTATTAGTGATTTGAAACTAATAGATTAATCTATTAATTAGTAAATCGTCAACTAAGGGGCTAAAGGGGATCCTTTTATACTCCGCTTCAGCCTAGCTTGGTACACCGTGAGCAGATGACGACGGGACAGCGAAGCAACCGACTCCTCTATAAGAGTGCAGTGCAGTGGTCTCGCTCCGAGACTCTGATTGGTCAGCCAGGCCCCCAGTGTTCGCAGTTTGTCAAGTTACACCGAGACGGGAAGGGGACATAAAGACTGTCCCATGCATCATCTCCGAGGCTGTCCAGCTCAACGTAGACATTTAATTACTTAAACTTTCGCTCCTTCGGGAAGCCATGCTGCCAAAGTGCACAACCGCCCACTCCCTATCGTAGGCTTGGCTAAAAGATGTATGACATTTGCTGTAAGCTTTTCCACGTTGCTACCGCCAACGGTGAGCGGAGGGAAGCAAAACACCACGCTGTTGTTTTGTTTCGGTTTTCCAACGCGGTGTTCGCATTGAATGGGGTGTTCGCAAAGCGAGACGAGCGACTGCACTACCCTCTTTTGCACCACCCTCCCTTGCACCATCCAGTGTCAGGTGGTGCCTGCTGAGCAAAGACGTTCCCACGATTCAGTGCACGCCTTGCGCCCGCAATCTTTCAGGATTGTTTTTTTTTTTTTCTTTGCAAATCACCTTTTTGAGCTTTTGAAATGTAAATGTTTTATTTATAATTCCGCAAATAAACTTTATCGGCTTTCACATTAGACGAATTAGCCGATTTACTAATCCAGCGTACATCACCGATATATTAGAACAGAAATGTTTAAACCGCTTATGCCGCAGGTCGGCTTCGCCACAGTACAATCGTGAACCAGGCAAAGCCTACTTCAGGTGCCAAAGCCGTCTTGTTGAGGAGACTTTGCGGAGGTGGCCGGTAATCTGCGACGTAGAGCCAGTCCAGACCGATATTAATTTGGCCTATGAGTCTGGCCATTGTGGGGTGCCCAGTCATGTCACGTTTCTACAATTAACTGAGACTACTTGAGCAGTTGAAGACGTAATAACGAAACTCGGCGCTGCTTCATGCGTTCTCTCTGCAGAGGTCTTTGTTGCAGGACATTATATGTTTGACAGATCCTTACCCACAGATGTCTCGAATGAAGCCGGCCGATGTGGTCAAACTATCGCACTTTGCGGATAGCATATCGGGTGCGGTCTTCGTCAAAGCGCCAGAGGCGTCCCGAACATACATTGGCACGCTTCGACTCCGACCCGAACGCCCAACAATTAGGTATTTGCAATGCGCAATCTGGAATTTTCCGGATTGAGTCGCTGCTTTAAATGCGAATATCGCTTTCATTCTTATCCTATTTTCCGAAAAAGTCGAGATTCCAGATATTCTGAGCATATGCGTCCTCTGCCACGGGACACTGCTCTGGTCAGAGGAAACGCTGTTCCGATGGTCGTTTTTCCTTTTCTTCAACGACGATTCCATCGAGTCTTTCGAAAGTTCTTTGTTCAAAACTGTACATAATCGCACGATGATTCCGTTAGTCTAAGCCATCTCCATTGCCAGAAATGCGAGCTCTTCTTGGCCGGGCTTTGTGTGCGATACTTTGTGAATAGTTAAGTCCCACGTAGAAGCCCCACGCCCCCCCCCCCCCCCCCTTTCCTGCTTTGGCTGTGTTCCATGTTTACTCGATGTTACTCCAGGGTAAGGGCTTTTACCTCGGCATTTAAAAGCCTACATTCTAAGAAAAGGGAAGCTATATAGTCCTCCCTAAAAGGAAGAACGCTCTTGTAGCCTCTGTTCCTTCAGAAAAGGAGAAACTTTCGTCCTGAAAGCAAGGTAGCAAAGTTCCTCCACCGTCTGCAGATGATTATGGCGGCCCCAAATCAAGAAAATAGAGCTAATAAGGCTTAATGAGGACGGTACGTCTATTGTACCGGGCGAAAGGAGCAGCAGATAAAAGCGTAACACGAGCTTTCCGCGAACTGTATTTTTTTTCGAAGCCGGCTTCTCCCGCAGTTAAAGAAACTTGCATTTCGAAAGCTATCACTTAGTCTTCTCGTCGTCAGCACTGCGATGTTAAACGGAGACAACCGATGTTCAGTTACTTCGCACACTTCCCGTCTTAGCTTTCGAGCCACAATTCCTTCGTCAACCGCACATCACGGGCGAATTGTAAACCATTCGCGAAACCAAAAACCGCGCTCAAAAAGGGCAAATTCGAAGCATGCGGCCTAGTCGCACGGTAACAAGAAATTATGGCGAAGCGTGAAGGAAGGTTAAATCGTTTGCCACCAGATTGCAGGCTGAAGCACGATAATTGCAATTAGCTAGGCTAGGTGGAACTAGGTACCGCCCAACTCATGTGTTACAAAAAGTAATTTTATTTGCACACACCACCGTTGCGCTTCGGGCCATTAGGGCACCTTTAACCACATATGGACATTACGTATACTACAAGCAACAGCTGAGTATAGAGACCTTTTTTTAAAAAATTGCCTTCTGCGCGCTGCCATCTTTGTCTGCTGGGCTGTGGAACGCCTTCTAAACATGCGTTGTTGCTCTGTTGTACGGTATACCAGGCGCTGCGCATGCGTCCAAAGCTCAGTGACTCAGCACTTCTCGCCCGGCTGATAATTGATGCAAAGGTCGTTACATTCGACCTTTGCATCGCCTATCAGTTGTGCGTTTCCGCCTTTTATACTCGTCGTTTTGAAGGTACGAATTTTCTCGGTGACCACCTAAGCAAATAATAATATTCCCAGCATGTTGATCTTTTTTCCCACTAATGTCATACCTCTAAAATATTTTGAACGGCCCAGGTGATGGATCTCTTAATTAAAAGTAAACGCTCATGCCGTAAATATTTAAAAGCCAATAAAACAAGCGGCTCCACCGCGGTTTCAAGCCATGTGCTAGCTTCCCTGCACGGTTCATCGTATCCAGTTTTCTATCGTAGTATTTGTTGTTTTTTTTTTTTGTTTTTTTACTTGTGCTTTTTGCGTGCGGCTGCAATTGTCGTCTTGAATTAATCTCTGTAGAGGGAGTATTAACTCAGCTTGAAGCAATGCTTCACGGGCAGAGAAATCGCTTTTCGAGCAACTTGAATGCAGTCAAAGCCGCGACTCGCGGCAGGTGTTTAGTGTAGGGAGCTACGCCGTGGTGTGCTCCAAAAACATCTAGCGCTCATCCCAGCGCGCATCTTGGAAGGCATTTTCTCCAGGCACTGTAGTATATTTAAAAAGCAAAATAAAGCGTACCTACTTTTTTCTCAATTTTACCTATCTTTCCTTAATGCTAAAATCCCAAACTCTAAATATACATACTTTCCGCCATATTTCCATACTGTTCAGTCCTCTCCCCAGAGCGCAATCGCTCTCGGGGAGGAGACAACAGGACATCGCAGACGACAGTCACATTGGGTACTGTACGATAGGAGCTAAGGTTCAGACCAGCGTTCCAGCATGACTATGGGCAGGTCGATCGATTGCACCGTAGTCCCTTGAGCGGTCTTAAAACTCTTTAATGCAAAGCGGAACGTCTAACTGTGACACTCCGCCCCCTTCGATCACTGCCCGACCAGCGGCATCAATGCCCGACTGTTTACGTCCTCTTATCCTGTTGTTACACCACCGATACCCGAACACACGGTGACATCGACGATAATTCCAGTCTTCCGTTCACAACGCGAAAGACTGCCATCGCGAAGTTGCTTTTACGTTGCTGACACACAGAAATGCAAACCACTTTGATTGCCGGTTGGCACGCGGCATCAGAAAACAGAACCGAACTCAGCACAGAAGAGCAGCAGGCACCGGGCAGAAAAACGTGCCTGTCTTGGACACATTTTTCGCCGTTTTCATAACGTCGTCCAGGTCGACACGTCGTTCCGCAGTCCGGAGGTGGCCATCTTAGCCCTGTGTACGTAGCGCTGCTGGTGCTGCTCCGGAACTTCACTGTTCCTCACGGCTTCGTTTGCTCGTTTGACAAAATTAGCGGTAAAAACGTGCATGCAGGCGAAATGTTCCGCACGTTTGGACTGGGAGACGGAATTACAGGCGGCCTTTGCTGCCACTGAAGCTCATCAACATTTATTAAACAACGCGCGACATACTATAAAAACAAAACACAAAGTAGATGAGGCGGGAGGGCGTAAGCTTTCTCCCGTCTGCCTGGAGAAGGAGAAAAACGTCTAGTTCTCCCTTCTTTTCGTGTCCGCTTGGGGGCGCGTCAGCAGAAGGGAGGAATACGCGCCGTTGGTATACCTTTTTCCTCCTTTTCATCTTAGAGTGTACCCACGTCTAGCTTTGATATATCTATGCTGTCACATGACACGACCCGCCGGAGTAACTCGGGTCAATTTGGGTACGATTCGGAACACAGTCTTTATAGCCTTACACCATCACCATTCCAGCGAAAGCTCTGACAAAACTCGCAAGGTTCTTGAGGGGCAATCGAAGCGAGCTTCAGTCGTCGGATGCACGCACTGAGCGCGTGTGGCTGCGGAGATGGATCGCACTGAAGTTTAGATCGCATAAGATTCATCTTCAAATAACTCCAACACTTCGAAATTAGAGGCGCTTCAAAAATGTCTGTGTTCAGTTGCTCGGATATACTGGCCCGATGTTTCTGGTGGTAGTCGGTCCTTGACGTTGATGGGATTGGCGAGAGTGCAGCCGTTGCGACGTGTAATTGCGATGGGCCGAATGAGAACCTGCCTGACAACACTCTCAGGTAAGCCGCCGCGCTCATTATGCCGCATTTGCCCCCTGTCTCATTTTGTCCCGTCTCACCCGTACGAAGCCGTCACATAGAAAACCGTTGGCAAACTAATTGCATTCCAACCTCTATAGTGCAATCCTCGATGGAGTCACTTCTTGGTGCCTGTTCATTTGGCGCTTTTCTTCCAAGCGATGGACCAACTAATACGTGATTCGCAACCTCTTAATTTATTTGTATGTTCTCTTGCTCAACATCGCCATGAAATTATTTCCCTTCTCCCCCAAAGAAGAGGCCAGAAACGATCGTAAGACGTATTGGCACGCGGTGACATAAAAATGAATTCGATGAACCATAAAGTGTCACATTACAATGTAAGGTCTCAAGCCTGTATCAATGCACTGGAAAATAGGCAGAAGAAAGCATTGCGATTTATCTACAACCGATATACGGTGGCGACCATCCATAACGGAGCCCTACCAGCCATCCGGCTTGCCATGGCTAGCTACACGAAGGAAAATGGACGGACTACAGTTTTTATGCAGCCTGATCAATAGCTCGAATGGTCTCTCGTCCAGCGAGTATGTTGCAGTCAAATATAATCGACTGTCTAGAAATAAACACGACAAAACGATGAACGAGTTTTTCTGCCGCAGTGATGTTCATCTGTATAGATTTTTCTCCGCACTGTTAAAGAGTGGAACGAGCTTTCGTCACGGACTCACAGCTGATAAACAATGACTGCTTCGATGCATTCTCAGGCGGTCTTGTCACTCATCAAGGACGACGCAAAACTCTAGATCGACTGGAAAAATTGTGTACCGTCTTTTTTACAAATCTTGTTTCATGGTCTTTTTTTTTTTTTCTTTTTTTTTTACATGCAAACTGCGCGTACGGCTTTGCCCACGTATGTGCAGAGATCTACCTACGTTTATTTTCGCGTTTACTTTTGTCGTACATAACTTTGTTTTTATGCGATGTTTGGTTTTGGTTCTAGTAATATTTTAATTGTTTTTGCCTCGGCCTCTTCATAAATAGCCGGCAATTTCCACAAAAAAAAAGAAAAAAAATTCTCGGTCCTACATGTCAGTTTCATTAGGCCGACTATAATCACGGCATAGGACAATGCCCAATAGTGCGCGACTAGGAAGGCGCAGATAGAGCAGTCGTTCGCGCACCGACGACGAATTGCCCGGGCACGCCGGGGGAGAGCGCGTATTAGCGGCACCGGAGCCAGCGCGGCGACGGCGGGGCAATCAGCTGATGAGGGCGCCAATTGGCGGCGTCGCTCGGCGCCCCCGCCGCCCATCGACCGGGCCGCTTCCATGCCCGCCTAATGTCCTTTCGGGAGGGACTCCGCGGGGACAAGAGCCGCTCGTTCGGAGGAGGAAGAGGCCCGTATTCTTTCTTCCCGAGACGAGGCTATCTCGCGCTCGGAGCGAGGCGTCTCATTCTTGGGCCCCTCTATCTCGCTTTCCAGGGAGGGAAAGTGAATCGGCCCAGGCTGCTCAATTTGCGACTGTCCGCCTCGAGTGTTGTTCGCCCTGCTTCGACGCGCGCCGTCTGCTTCCACGTGCCGCCACGCTCGTTACAGGCTGCTCTCGCCGTTTCTCTTTTTCACAGCCCAACTGTCCGGGAAACTTGAACGAGCAGGAAATTACGTACTCCTAGTTTGGAGGACTTTGTAGAATGCCTATCCGACTCATTTTACCATTCAAAACAATGCTTCAAATTGTAGGTGAATGATCCGTGTCATTAATCTTACTCGATAACGTGTCCATTTCTCGAGGAAAAAAGAAAGCAAAAATATTTGTGTAACGGTTAGCGCGTGAAAATGTTTAAACAATTGCGAAAAACTGCACGCATTATTTATAAAGCTTCGAGGTGAGCTCTCTCTTAAACAGTCGGTGCCACAATTTTCACATTTTGGCAAATCAACGTCGGGCATTTTTCCGTGTTACTTCTACACTCTTAAAAAAAAGCTAGTAAAAAGCTAGTAAATGCAGCAGTTACTACCTTTTTACTAGCTATTTATTTACTACCCCAAACGCGCGGACAAGATGGCGGTGTCTGTTGCATCGCCGATGGCCAGCGTTAGCGACGCACTTACTGATTCGGAACGTAGGGAGAGCTATCCACACACAATCGTAGCCTCGAATATTGTAGGAGGGGGAATGTTTAAGGGCTGGAGCTGACTTTATATAACGACCGTAGCCTCCGTTCCTAGTTCCAGCACGTCGTGGAAGCCACCGCTGTCGCGAGCGCAGCCATTGTCGATGTAGTGGCCATGAGGATCCTGACTATCTTTCCCGTTTGCATTCATTCGGAAGCGTTTATATTTCTTATTTGGTTTTAAGTGGGATGAAAGTAGCCACGTAGCACGTGCTAAAAAGTTTCCAAAAGCAGAAAAAAAAGTTCACTCTTTTTTATATTTTTTTTTTTAAGCATACACTTGGCAACGTCGTCTGACAAACAGGTTAGGGACCAGTCACTGTTTCGGAGACGCTCAATTCTGCGATCTGAACTTGCCGTTTATGCCGTGTGTCGTGTGCTGTTCTCGTGTTCCCTTATTGGTGCGCATAGCTATCGTTCGAGGTCTCGACTAAGCGAGTGCGTGCGTGGACGTGGACTGCTCGGAAGATAGGCCTAACAAGCAACGGCCGGTTCAGTGGCATAGGTTTCGCCGTCCAAGAAGATTCGCTGCTTCGCACCTACTTGACACTGAGAACGTCGTCTTCGCGGTCTCTGTGTGCTCGATGGTTGGATGATTCTTACGGAGCTGGCTTGGGTCGTGACAGTGGCCGTAAAGGCGTCAAGTACCGACAGGAAAGCGGAAATATGGCGTAAAGACCACGCGGCTGCCACGGAGACGCGCATGCGCAAAGGTGGGGAAGTCTATGCGGGAAAGCGAGAACGTGACTGCTGGTAACGACGCTGTTTTATAGACTGCCGTAACAGATTATTTTGTGTACCCTTACTTCTTGGTTAAAGATACATTCCTTGGACTATTTCGCAACAATATTATAGAACAATAATGATGCGAACGCAGCACCATATTTGTAACATGGTTTGCGGACGAGGTAGTCACTGACACACAGACTTCCTTCAAATTGTTAGTTCGAAAGACGCATTGGCAGCGATTCCGGACAGAGATTGGGTTAGCGTGTCAAAAAAAAAAAACTCAAATTGGACGTTTAAGGCCCGTTCACGCTCTTGCCACCTCTTAGGACTGGGTGCCTTGAAACCTCTTACAACGAGAGGACACACTGACGCCATCTATTGGGTAGCAGAGTGAACTTGGCGGTCCGGCATATTTTCTATTTCTCTCGCGCATTATCCGTTCTTTCTTGGCTCGAAAAGCTTTTGTCCACGTTATAAGTCAGCCTTTCTTATAGGTATTACGCACATTTGACCTCGGAAATCCCGCAAAACCTTCGCTCGTGTGAAATGCAGTTCCAGGGTCACCGCATAGATGGCGCCAGAATGCTAGTGTGTTTCCTCGTCCTAAGAAATTTTAATAAGTTTCAACGGGTCTCGTCTCTCTCGGTCGAACTCGGTTGCAAGAGTCTGAACGGGCCTTTAGTGATTTATACAGCGTAAGGTCGGTCTGCCTCAATGGGCGTCAGGTGTCTCAGCTGTTGATGAGACATTTTGCCAGTGCAGCACAACCGCTAGCCTGGGGTCTTTAACCTGCATCACGCAGTAGTGATATACGACCGCACGCCAGTACGATGCTCATCCAGATCGAAACGGACCGGGGCGGGGGATTGAACCCAGGGGTGCTATGTTGCGCTTTTTGGACTCCCAGGAGACTAGGGAGAGGGAAGTGACGTCAACGACACAGCAAATGCAGATTGGATGTTGACAGAAGAAAACGAAATCAACACCCAATCTGTGTTTGCTGTGTCGTTGACGTCACTTCCCTCTCCCTAGTCTCCTGGGAGTCCAAAAAGCGCAACATAGCACCCCAGGATCCCTGGGTTCTGCTGCGCGAGTTTTCGCTCCATGTGCTCCGAGCTGGTGTGCACCAGCCCACTCAGTCACTCATCACCCTCTTTGTTTCAATAAACCTTCATTTGAGAGTGCCCTTCGTCTTGTTTACTTCCTTGTCCCTGTTTAGTCGCCGCCTTTCGTTCAGCACGTGCGACTCTTTATACCGAAGCCACGTACGAAAACACACTCCCCTCTTACGGTATAAAAAAATGCTGAAATTGTCTCCACATAATAGAGCCTCATTGGTTCCAAAAACGCTATGGACGTTTCGTCTAGCTAAACGCCTCTGCGGACAAGATATACGGAGCGCGCTCGCACCTTTGCCGTTCATTCAGTCCATCTTCTTTGAACCGACGCCTTAGCGGCTCCGACGTCGCACCTCAGATGTCTCAGTGTTTCACCTTACGGGCAGCGTAAGTGGTTACATTTCTTTTTTTGGCGCTTACGCAGTGAAAAGGGAGTATTTTGTGGGAAGGTCATGTTTTCTCGCGCATGTGCCGAGATAAACAATAGAAAAACTACGATCCGCAAAGTATTTCGGAGTTAAAATCGTTTTACTGCCCCTTTACTGCTTTAAAGGGATGCTGAACCGAAATTTTGGGTGGAAATTTTTGGTCGCAATGGCATACATAGCACGCCCTTTTCCTCTAAATGGCGTTGTTTTGAGCGAGAAGGCGTGTAAAATTGAATAAACACGAAAAATACAATTTTACACGACCCCTGGTGTGCGTCGTGGAAAGCTAACTTCGTGACGTGCACATTCTCATTCGCCTCAAAAAACAGACGGAGCCAAACAAAGCCAGGCGCTAAGCCGGGTGGCGTTTGTTATTGTTAGTACCACGCGGGCACAGCCGCTTTGAGAACAGCCGCCGAGCGAAGAATCAAGGCGAGCACCAACGAACGATGAGAATGCACGGAGGCACCAGGGGCGCTGGGGGCGCCGAGAATGCGCACGTCAGTTCCACTACGCCTCCTCTCAGAAGGACTCGCTCGCGCCGGCGACTTCCGGCCGAGGATTCGCTCTTAATTCAAAGAAATACAATAATTCGGGCCTCATCCGTCTGATTGGATATCGTTTTTAGGTACAGTACCATCCCGTGAAGCCCGCTCGGGCAATAATTATGAGATTTCAAATATCGGTTCAGCATCCCTTTAGTGCGACGCGTTTAGGTCGGCCTTGCCTGTGTGGATTGAAACAAATGTCGCTCTTCTTACGTGTTCAATGCGAATTTTCTAGAGAGGAACTGCGCAGGACGGTAGCCTCATTTTTACACTTCATCTCAATGCCTGTGCCAATCCCGCCAGTGTTCATCACTTCGGGAAGTGAGCAAAGTCGCGATCCTGGACGTTTAAATTGACACCGGCAAGAAGCCTCGTATTAGCCATTGAAAGCATGCAACGAGAGAGTGGTGCCACGGCACGGCTCCTAAAAAAGTTAAGCATGGAACACATGAGTGGTGAAAGTGGGCACCGCGCGGCTTTATTCGTATCGACCAGATCCGGGCGTGACGTAAGGACGCCAGCACCGGTTGCTATGATACTGCCGCGCGGCGCCCATTTTCATCGCTCATGTGTTTTCATGTGTTTTCACCGCGCTCCCCTTCAGGCGTACCACGTTCTCAATTCCGCCCTCAGCCCCTCTGCTCAAGATCCAAGTGCCCTACACTGCCTGAGATCGGTCTGCGCGTTCGCTGAGTTCAGACTTCCGTTCCTGCATAGACATTATATAGCGGTCTTCTCCCTTGGCTTCATCCCTCTGCTGGCCCCGCTGTTGTAAATAGGCTTGAGTTGGTCCGTCGTCCATTAGCGAAACAGTCAACCGGGTTGATGGGGCACGGCACGCGCAGGACGTCGACGATTCAGTCTATATATATATCCTCTTAGAAGCTCAGTCCCTTGGGTCCTAGCCGAAATGTTCACTGTGCAGTCCCATTTCTTTCATCTCTGGCGTGAGACGCAAGGAAAACAATTTCGTAGCGGATTTAACCATGTGCAAACGAACTATCCTTCATCGTACATCATGCAAAAGACAGTCTGTGGAAGACGAGTCAGAGCAATATCCGTGGTTCGAATGCCGCGTGTCAAGTTTTCTCTTTGAACCCACTGCCTTGTGGCATTCAAAGCACGGATCTCGCGGTGACTCTCGTTCGGACCTGTATGCAGACTGTCTTTTGTATGATGTACGAGTATAAGCTGCTTTGACCCCGGCTTAACGCCTCGATCGCCCTTCTGACGTTTTATTTTTTTTTTTTTTTTTACTAATATTTGCTTTTTTATGCCAAAGGTCGTTTTCCTAAAAAGCTGAGACGCGCCCCCGCCCTTCCGATTGGCCTTGCTTTTTCCAAGCCATGTGCGTCTGTCTTTCTTTATTACCCCGGGAAAAAAATAGGGAGACATTATCCGCGGCTTTTGCGGACCTGTGGCAGTTGCGAATAAATATTGTCTATTCCCTCAAGAATAGGCAGTTGCTGCAGAACACAAGCCGCGCGCAAAACACCCTGACACACGAAACTCCCCACTGTCGGCAGTGCCAGGATGAGACGGGCATCCGTTTGGGGTGCCGTGCATTGGCTGCGCGAGAACGCTCGAAGCTCACGAGAAGCCCAGCTATAGTGGAAGCCACGAAGGTAGCGATGGGACAACTGGAATACACCCCTGCCGTTCTAATCCCGTCACTGATTATACCACCACGCCTGTCTTTCTTAATGCTTGTTTTCAGGGGCGACGAGCTCACGCGCGTTCGCAGCCTGCTTGGTGGGCTTGACCACGGTGGTCTATCTCCGTATACGCTCGGTGGCCCCGACCCTAGCTCCGCGCGGAACACAGGGGGCGGGTTCAATATGTGCGCGGCCATCGGCGCCCGCGCTGCTGCTGCCTTATCGGCCTCGGAAGCGGCTGTTCCGGTTCACCCCGTTCCGTCGGCGCCCGTGGAAGCGCCTCCGGTCTGGCCGGGGCGCCACCAACGCGCGTCCGCCGGAAGATGAGCAGTTCGGGCGCAGACGCCACCGCCGCCTCCCGGGGTCCGTCGCACTTCGTCTGGGCACCGCTGCATCGAGAGCCAGCCACCGTTTGCGGCCCGAGGATCCGACATTGCGCCGCGCTGGACGTTGAAAGCAAAGAGTGCCAAATGTGTTAAGAAAAACGCGATATGCTCTTAGAAAATGCGAGCGCGTCTTTCCCGCAGAGCACTTGGAAAACCAATCACTGCGATCTAGCGAGGGAGCTCGTCCAATGAGGTGGCCGTGGACCCCGAAATAAAGTCTGCTCGGGACGCTGAGCATGACGTTTGAATGGCTCGCGACATGCGCCCCATCACATCGGACTCTCAGTGAACTGCCAAGCATTTGTCGCGCGCAAATCGGACACGGGTTTTTGCCCCAAGTAGTATATGGGATATTGCTTCCGGTACATTCTCTTTGGGAAATTCTCCGTACGAATATCGGATAACAACATTTCACCGAACATTCATTACGTTTTTGGTTCTTCCTTTTTACATTTTTGTTCGGCTGTTATCCTCTAGAACAAAAACGAGGAGATCCTTTTAGTTTACTGCACGCCAGAGCTTTACGTTGATAGCGGGAGCCCCTGCCGTCACAATTAGAAGCATGAATAGAGGACGCGCCCGCTAGGCCCCCAATCCGCGGTACTCTCGATTCGCCTCGAGATTCGATCGGCACGGCTCATGTGGTGAGAAGCAGAACTATACTTTGTTTTACACTTACTTGGAGCAAAACGTGCGCTACTGACGATATACCCAAGCCATGGGAGGCGCCAATGCAGCGCTCTCGCAATGGAATGAACTGCCAAGAGCTCGTGGTTTGTATCCTTGACCGTGCTCTGTGTTGTTAGTGTGGATACTCTGTCAGGCACGTAGCCAGGATTTTGTTTCGGGGGGGGGGGGGGGGGGGGGGGGGCCGCCCATGACAAAATGCTGTATGAGGGGAGGGAGAGAGGAGGTCCCAGAAAAATTGAAGATTTTGGAAGGGGGGGGGGGGGGTGCCCAGGGCCCGTGGGTTCACCCTCCCCCCCCCCCCCCCCCCCCTGGCTACGTGCCTGTGCTCTGTCTTTACCCGCATTGTGGACAGGGAATTACCACGTGCCCCACCATAGAAAACCATGGATAAACAAGAGCACGCTTCCACACAATAGACCGTTCTTACCAGTCAGTTTGACTACACCACCGCTGCCGCAATGCATCCAGGGAACTTTTGTCTTTCTGGACGGGCAATAATCTTGCTGGGGCTCTGCGCTTGTGGAGCACGAGACTGCACGAGTCCTTCCATGGACGGCCATCCGCCTCTCGTGAACTATAGTTATGGCGGCGTCACGCATGCGCCGAACGCTTAGTGAGATCGGTTTATTCAATTTGAGTCTCGAGACCAATAGACTTATTGCTAAATTACCCGAGCCTCGGGGAGAATGCTGGCCTGGGAATGTAAGCCTACGCGCCGCACGCGCTCTCCTTCCCCGCATAAAAGATTACAAGTAAACAACCTAAATGAGGCGTTGACGAACCCGCGTCAAGATAAACTTTGTTTTAGGCTTTTGCTTCGGAACAGTTACTACTGCAGACGCCAGCATGTTCAGCGCGCGTGTCTACACTCGCGGTATGCTCCTTGGTGCTTGGCTAATTTAGCGAAGGGTCTATCGTAGAGCTATAGCGTAGCGCTACTGCTTAGAGGGTTAGCACTATTGACTTTTGCGCTGCGATTTCCAACCATGCTCTCAAGCACGAGCCCGGAGCGCTATAGATCCTTTTCGTGGCAGACACCGCCAGGCGGTGCTCCAGTCATTGACGTGCCAGGGACCTTTTGGTTCATCAAAAGAATGTACAAAGGCCACCTTAACACCGCTGCTTGAAATGTGAGTGAAACGTTTAAAGGGGTCATCAAACGATACCGGGTTCGAATGTTCGTGACTTTGCAAAGGTGTACTGGTCCTGGTCTCGCCCAAGTAGTGACGACGAGATGCTTTGGTGGCGCCCTCTTACGGTTCCTATCAGTAACGTCACCAACGGCATTATTAGTAGCGAGCGACAAGTTCGATGATATGTAAAAAGTGCGGTCACGTTCCTAAATCAACACTGTCAAAGTTGAAAGTCTGATTTCATTCTTATTTGTGTCGATGAGGGAAGAACTGATCCTACTAAAGACGTCATTAGCGGCAAGATATTTTAGTGGCGCCCTCCTATGGTTCCCCCTTGTGACGTCATTACCTTGCGAACAACAAGTTCGATGGTTTTTGTTAATAGCATGGTGGAAGCTTGAAATCATTGCGCTCTCAAAGAAACACTGCCAACACCGTCAAAATTAAAGTTCTTACATTACTCTTATTTCCGTCGATGATAAATCCTTTGCTGACGTCATAGTCAGCATTCGGCCAATCGCGGAAGGCCGACCACAGCGACGCTTTCGATCGCGCATGTCGCCAATGCTTGCACAGACCACCACTGATTTAGAAGAATCTTTGTCGCGGTGAAATTGCGAGGATGAAAGGAGACTATTTCTTAGTCTTGCCTTCGCAAAGAGGGATGACGTAATTCTGGGATCGAAACCACCCGCCTCACGAAAGTCAAGCGGGTCTCATGGACTAAACACGAGAACTACGTGAGCACTCGACTTCGGCTCGTAACAATCAGTGCCTCGGCGGACACTTGGCTCGTGTCCAACCACTGCGGGAATGAGAATATCCGAACTCTAACAATGCCTGGAGCTCAGCTCGCGTTCTCTACTTTGCCGACCCCAGTGCGAGGGTATGACCAACGTTGGCGGCATAGGGTAGGCACCAGGCCACGTGGCCGCGAGCGATGCTGACAGGCTTCCAAGCGAAGCTCGTGTTAGCTTTCGTTATGTGCACATCCGATCTCTAACTGAACCTCTTTAACCAACAATTTACGAAAAATGTGAATTGAACACGTGTTTTGTAGTAGCACGTTGATTGAAGATTGTAAAGTATTTCGCGGTAGTATTACTATAGAACTGGATTGTTCACATCGGAGGAAAAAAGAGGAAGGCAGTTGGATGATCAAGTTCCCAACAGACCTCGGGCGCCGGAAATATCTTTCGTTCGAGTATTGTCAGGGGCAGATCAAGTCCGGATCCCGATTTCATGCTCCGCGCGCGCACATCCAAGGTCTGCAGTCTGCAGCTCAGACGGAAGCAGAAACTCGCAAGCTGCTTCATGCTGACGACACTTTGCCCGGTGTGGCTTGAGAAGCAGTTGATTCCCTAACGGCCCTACAGGTTGGTCGTGCTACCAAATTTACTACGGGTATTAGGAACACGGGTATAAATTACTCGCGATAATTCGTTTCTGATGACGTCCATATTGAGCCAGTCCTTTCTTTCGGCTCCCACTTTCACCGGTATCTCCCCTAATGGTAACTCCGTATAATGCCAGGGCAAATAGATGTACTGCAGCAGCCACGCGCGATGGGTCCCTAATGGAGATTTCGCACTCGCCATTGAGCTTCCACTGCGCCTGCGAGATCGGGTTTGTCACGACTCACGAGGCGACGCCCGTTAGCCACAACCCGTGGCAGGGGTGGGCTTCCTTCCGTGCACGGGTGCGTGCGGAGAAGACGACCTTACGGCGGAGTCGACTAACGGCCTTGCCGTGACTCGTGGACCCGTCCACGTGGCCACCATTTCTTTTCAACAGCACCGAAATGAGATTACGACGCCGAGCGCTACTCACTTATATGATAATACGTCAGTTCTAAACGCACCTCTTGCCTCCAGCCTATCTCAAGAGAGAAGGATCGTTAGGAATGTTTTCCAACGAGAGGTCGGTCTTGAACGCTTGTGCTATCTGTCTTCGTATAGAACACGCAGAGGGCGGGCGCTATCCATCGCTATCTTTCGTGCGTCAGCGTCTCGGCCTGTTTTGAGTCGGAGGAGAACGCCGGCGAGCTGGAGGGCGAACGAGGGTTCCCGTTGCGTCGTCCTCCGTCGAACATGCATCGGCGAGGGCAAGACTCACACCGACGAGGGACCCGGCTCTGTAGGCAGCGGGGTGGTCAAGCTCCGCTGAGGCGCCTGCGGCGGCGCCGGGGCCCGGCAGACCGGCGGCTCCGTGCGCGCCGAGTGCGAACCGCGCAAGGCGCCGACTCGGCGTGCGAAGGCCGTCCCGCTCGCGCACCCGCGGGACACCGCCGCAGCCGCCCCCGGGCCCCGGCGATAGGCATCGAGGGCCCGCAGCTGGGAGCCTAATCGCGGACGCCATCCGCAGCCGGCGGACACGCACAACTCGCATCGGGACGCCCGCATCAGCTGCGGCAGGCCGCTCGACGCGCGCCCAGCACGTCTTGGAGGACTCCCCGCTGCCCCCGCCACCGCTCGTGGCGCCGTGCGCCACGAGCGGGGGGCGGTAAGCGAGCGGAGAGCCGGGTGTCGGGCAGGGACCTCGGCCCGAACCTTGGCTGCTGGTATTCTCTCGGACGCGACTTAATTACGTTTCGCGACAGTGCACTCGAAAGCAACTTTCCTAGCCAAGGTAGTTTAAGGAAGTCCTCTTCAATGTGAGTTGCATACATGCTCTTTCTTAGAGGGTTCATAATAGAAATTACAAAAAACTTGCACTAAGGTGTTTTTTTGTTGTTTTTTTCTAGTACTGGTGTTAAGTTTGGGAAAATTGGGGCCGTTAGAAAAGACGCGAAATTGGTTAATTAATTAGATAAAAAAACAAAAAACTCTGGCTTTTTTACAAGTGTTCAGCGGTTCAAACATAATGCAGAAAGAAAATTGACGGTCAACCTCATTACAGCCTAGCCGTGACGAGAAGACCCGATTAAAGGTTCCTAGTGGTCCCTTAAGGGTGACACATGTCATTCTTGTACACGACATCAATGGAAAACTGAGCCTCTGAAAAGCGCCTGTGGCATGCCTCGGCACCAGCTGCACAAAACTCGTTTCCGCGCCGCGGGTAATGTTAGTCGCGCGACGCAAACGCACAGCGTCGCGCCCCTCTGCGAAGTTTTAATGAGAAATCTTCCATCAGAAAATCTGCGTTTATCCCCTGGTTTAGACAATGCGTTTGAACTGAGCTACTTCGTACGAGCTGTGATTGGTGAAGACAGTCTGAACATTTCAACATGCAGCTTTTAAAGGGGCGGTGCAACGATTCTTGCACTTTGCTCGAATGCCGCTTAAAGTGAACCCCTGACGTTTATAACCGATGAATGACGCATTCGTTTTTCTTTCCATACAATGGCAATCGCAGAAAACACTAGAAAAAAAAACAGCGTTAACCCCCTAAAAGGTTTTCTGTATGTTTATACAGCCTAGAACTTGGGGTGCTATGTTGCGCTTTTTGCACTCCCAGGAGACTAGGGAAAAGGAAGTGACGTCAACGACGCAGCAAATGCAGATTGGATGTTGATTTTGTTTTCTTCTCTCAATATCTAATCTGCGTTTGCTCTAGTCGTTGACGTCACTTCCTTCTTCCAAGTCTCCTGGGAGTGCAAAAAGCGCAACATAGCACCCCTGGCTTGCCTCAAGTGAAAGGTTGCTCCAAGAATGGAACTGAGATACAACTACAGTTACTGATACATTATTTTAAAGCACAAAGCGTTTAATTAGTGATATTGTAACAACTAAATGCTGTAAACTAAATACTTTTAGTTAGTAATTACCTTATAACTCTGGGGGCGGTTGCAGCATAGAAAAGACGACGGCAAAGAGTACTTGCTTGCCGCAGGATCCCCTCCATCAACTGCGCTTAATTTCGCTGCCACTTCGTCGGAACTAGCGCGGCACACCCGTTGGTGCGTCTAGGCAGCGACAGATGGCGCCAGGAGACGTTGCGCGCGAAGGAGCTCGTACCCTGCCTGGGGCTATGCTGGTTCCGCGAGCACCTTTACTCGTATTCGTTTCTTTTTATTTATTTATTTTTTGAACTCCCAAGCTCGAGGAAAGGCCTTACTTCGCCGCTCTGCCGAGAGCGTGCTGATGGCGAGCTTCATCAGTTCTTTTGCAACGTGCATTCCACACCATCGAGGCTGCCTTTTTAGTAGCCTATTAATGTGAGCTCGTTCTGAGCATGCGGCCTAAACAGTGCCCTCAATAATGGCGGCCAACGAATACCGATGAGCATCGTAGCGGCGTTCGGCCGCGTATCATTACTCCGTGTTTAAAGGCAACCAGTCGTATATCACTGGTTCTCATCTGCAGCGAGTAAAGCCTGGTTCAGACAATTGAGTTTGACTGCGTTTCTCTGCTTTGCGGCTCCGAGGTGCTTAAATCACGTGCCAAGATGATTCCTTGAATTGGATTCCATGCTTCATACGAAGCACAGATGTGCCGGTGACTCGCTTTCGGTTCTCGACGCAGCGCAGTTAAACGCTCTCAAACGCAAGTGTCTGAACCGGCGTTAACAGTGCTGCTACCCTTACGCGGGTCAAAGTCACGCTGTCTTAATATCAAACATTAAATGTGTTCGATCGTTTTTGAATGTTTTTTTTCTTCCGCGAGGTCGTTTCCTTGCGCAAGACGGGCAAATGATTCCCGCGTCACGAATTAGGTCTTATAAAGCAGCCAGTGGGAATCTCTTCTCAGTGAAAAGCTCCTTCGCCCATTTCTGGCCACGATAGACTCGAAACGTCGATCATTGATGGCATTGGCAGCCTCGCACACTAAACGACCAAAACTGATCGCCCTCCTCATTGGTCGGTGGTTCGAGGCGATACCGATGACTCGCGTCCCGGGTGCTTGGCGGTGCAGTGTGAAGCAGGAGCATCTGAGAAAATGAGCAGTGAAGATCAAACGGCCATTTCGACCAATCACGCGGTGCGAGGACGCTGTCCTTCTAGGTTTGGCGGCGCACGGTGTCCCTGAAGGGAACGAACAGCCGTCAAAAGGTGGAAAGCGATTCATATTCGAAATTCCCGACTAGAGGGCTACTTCCGACCTAGGGTCGGCGAGCGCGCAGCAATCAACTCGCGAGCGAGACTCGAGAAATCGGGGGCAGCGTCGGTGTGTGCCTTTCCGGGCGGTCGCCGCCGTCCCCGTGGGTTCGGAGACAGTCGAGAGTACGGTGGTCGAGAGTACCGCTCGCAGGGGCCTTCCATGTGGACGCACAACGTGCGACCGTGACGCCCGCGTCTGCTCGCGGACCAAACGTTCGCTCGATGGCGGGGATGCGCGCTGGGTAGGCGCGCGGGACGTGCACGTTTCAGCGAGCCAGCACCGGAGAGCGTAAAGCCGTGTTTTGAATCCCGTTGGGGAGCGTCCAAAGTGCGCCGCCACAAGAATGATACGAATCTACGGCAACGACGCCGCCTTTTCTCGCATCTTCGGGCGGGAGTCTGGGCTCAGTGGCGACAGTCCAGTGCGCAGCTCAGGCGCGCTCCCGCCTGACCCAATTGGGGCGGGCGAAAATGTCCCCGCTGGGGCGAGCGGTGCGGCCCGGGGCAGTGCGGCCACTCGGACTTGTTTTGACTGGCCGCTCGCGATCTCGACAGCCCTGGACGACTTAGCGCGCTGCGGCGCAGGGTCGCCCGCGCAAGGTCGCCCCGAACGACGGCGGCCACGCGCCATTCCTTCTCTGGTGCTCGAGTCCAAGTGCGCCCCCGAGGCCCCAGGCTTAGCCACGCGGCACGTCGTTGCTCAGGGCCCCGGGTCACGTGGGCCTGCTAGACCTGAAACAGCAAGTTTTACAGCCGAATGTGACGTCTCAGCCGCGTTCTGGCCGTGCAGGTGCTCTTGCGGTCCTCCGGAAACTCTCGGGGCTAGCGGAGTGTGGCCGCTTGACCGGAGCGTCCTTTTTCTCGGAAATAATCTCCGCGACAGTGTCAACTGAATCATCGGAGAACTCTGCATTCGTTCCGATCATACCGTAATTTTATGCGTGTCGATTCCGGTACGTCGCCAGTGCATTTGGCAGGGGGCAGCGCGAGCGATCGTTGGTGTCTGTTGTTGTTTGGAGTGAAACGCTGTCATCGGAATGCAGTCGGTGCCAGGTGAAGCACCCAGTGGACGCTCCGAGCTTACTGCCTTTGTTAACGTCGCACGCGCAGCCAGAGCACGGCGGAAGGCAACGAGCGCATGCTGGAGAGGGAGCATGGACCGGGTTCTTAGCCCGACGTTAGACATCTGCAATGACGCTCCTCCGTACCATCAGCTTGGGCGACAAACTCCCGCTGACAGTGCTGCGCGGGTGTATGATTAGGGAGTTTTAGGAAACCGTTACCGTGTTCCGCGTACCGTACTACCGTAGCTTTTGAAGCATGTTTTTAAGCGCGCGCCCCGCGGTCGCTGCGGCACCCGGAACACGGAAACAGTTAAGTTCCACGTCTTATGTTGTTCTTTATTTGCTTCTTTTTATCGATGCTAGATTTTTTGGGGGAAGGCAGGGTTGCCGGTGGCCGCTCGAGCAAGAGCCCGCGCTCTGGAATTGCCTGGTCCGTCGGCGGGAAACGGGTCCTTCGGCCGGCGTTGCAGTGCCCTGCAGTGGGCCGCCGGGTCGGCGCGGTGCGCCGCCCGTCCAAGGCCGCTGCGACAGCGCCGTCTCGATGGGGCGCCGATAGCGTCGCCCACGTCGACGCTGGTCCGCCCAAGGACCGCCGTCGGCCGACGTTCGGCCGCGGCAGCCAAGGACCGCAACAGCTCTCGAGGAACTCATTAGAAGTTTCTACTCCGTGGTAGCGGCACTTTCGTTCATTCAATAGGTACCGAACGGCGAGGACATTTTGGTACCTGCTACTCGGTTGCCCTTTCGAAGTGCCAACACATTTCGCTGCAGACGTCGTTATCCTTACGGTGTTTGTCCTGCCATCTAAGAAGAATGCGAGCGGTCGCCGCTGTCGTCGCGGCCTCCCGACCCGTGACTGATTCAGTTTCCGTCGGCTGGCCGGCTGCAGAACGAGCAACGGGGCGCGTCTGCTCCAGCTCCGCTGCCCTGCGCCAGAATAGCTTCCAGCGACCAAATACGCTAGTGGTGACGTCACAAGGCGTGAATAGGGGACCAGAAACGTAAGAAAAAGCTGACTCGGTAAACGCAGTAGTCAAAGGCGCAGCACCGCGCTGCGGCATCAGATGGTCGCGAGGTGTTCTCGACGGCCGGATCGATCGTGGAAAAATGGCTTCCCGTAAGACCTTCGAGCCGTGAGTGGCCAACTCGGACACACGTCGTTCCACGAGGGACCCACCGACGCTTCTTTGTACACCCGAAGAAAAAAGGATTCATGACGCGAGACGCCAGCGATTCTTGCGGACTGCTCGAAAAACCCCTCCAGTCTGCACCCGGTTTGCGACCGACTGCGCGGACAACATGCGCCACTTTTTCGCGCACAACTGCCCACTTAATTGTCGTTGTAAAAAAGTCGTTCTTAATTGCGACGTATAAAATAACGCCGGGGGCCCCCCGCCGTCTCGAGAGCCGAGCAAAGGGCCGAGAGCGGCCGAAAAAAACACGGCTGTAATTAAGACGGCAAATCACCGGTTCTTGGGAAAATAATTGCCGGCATGCGTTGCCCCGCGTTTCGTTTTTTCATCGTCGCTAATTTACGGCATAAATTGTCGCGCTCGTGTCGCCTGTGCGGCTGCGCAGTGCACGGCCTCCGCCTGCTCGGCAAGGCTATAGGGCCGCAAAGGCCGTCCATGCGCGCTGGCGGACCGCTGCAGGACGCAGGAATTCACACTCATCGAGGAAAACCTTCGGGGAAAACTTACGGACCGGGTTCATGGATTCTGCGCGCGCCCCGCATCGGGAACACCGCTCTTGGTCGGACAACGAGAAGAGCGACCGCGCCTCTGAGATCAAGCGGTCTCGGTGACAACAAGGCCTCTTTTCCCGCTCACACTGCATACGAAATTCTATTGGTGCTCATTCGCATTCGCTGGGAAGGCTAAAGCCGGGGTCACACTGCTCATACTTAATTCGAACGACAGTCTGCAACAGGATGACCGCAATATCCGTGGTTCGAATGCCGCGTGCCCAAGTTTTCTCTTTGAACTCATTGCTATGCGGCATTCGAAGCATAAATCTCGCCGTGACTCGCGTTAGAACTTCCCTAAAAGTGTGTGAGGGCGCGTTCATTCCTATGTTTGTGTTTTATGCGCGAACACTTTCTGGCTGTTCGCAATGGACCTATAATGAACATTCACTGGGCGCCATATTTGTGGGTGCTGTCTAGAGCGCACGCTGAGAACAAGCCCGCATTAATAGGCTGCTAAGACCGACAATCGTGATGGTGTAGAATGCACGTTGCAAAAGAACCGCGTGGAAGCTCGCCATCAGTACGCGCTCAGCAGTCGCGCACACAACTATGGCCGCCAGTGAATACTTCCTATTGCTAAACTAGCCAAGCATCAATTAGAATGCAGGGATTGGTGTTCCACGCACCACACGCGCGCGCCTTCCTCGTATAAAATATTCTAAGCAAACAACCAAAATAAAACGTTGAAAAACGCGCGTGCAGTATGCCATTTGTTTTAGGTATTTGCTTTGGAAAAGTTATTACTGCTGAGGCCAGCACGTGCGGCGCGTGGAACACCAATCCCTGCGTTCTTCTTGATGCCTGGGTAATATAGCAATAGGTCTATAGACCTTTTCCTAAATTACCCAAGCACCAAGGAGCATGCTGCGAGTGAGTAAAGGCCGGTTCAGACACTTGCGTTTGAGTGCGTTTGACTGCGTTGCGGCGAGAACCGCAAGCGAGTCACCGGCACATTTGTGCTTCGTATGAAGCGTGGAATCCAATTCAAGGAATCTTCTTGGCACGCGATACAAGCAGCAGGGATGTCCTGGTGTCTCGCTGCCGCAACGCAGTCAAACGCAGTCAAACGCAACTGTGTGAACCGGGCTTAACACGCGCTGCATGTGCTGGCGTCTGCAGCACTGATCTCTACTGTAGTAGGCTGGATCGCGGACCGCGGCCTTGGCAGCTGGGCCCGAGTGTCGCCACCGGCGGCCATTGATTGACACCAGCCAATGCATGCGACTCTATGGGAAGAACGAGAAAAAGTGACGTTTTCCCTTGTTTCTAAGCTGTTATCGGCACTGATACTTTTTGGATGCTTTTCGATAAGCCCGTCAAATAGCTTGCTTACAAACATTAAAACTGACAGCCCCTCGCAGTTCTTATAAATAAATATTTTGTGGTCGAGAGTGATTCCGCTGTAATGCAGCTCAATGAGGCGAGAGTTACCTAGAGTTACCGCGGAGTCGGTGGCGGTTTCGTTAAGTTGGGTTTGGCAGACGACAAGCCCGAAGGCTTTTGCTACGCGGAATTCGCTCATTCCCGGAAAGCCGCTGTCGAGATGGAACTTCTTTGTCATTCGTCAACTTCTGGGCTTCCCTAAGGACGGTCTTATTCACGGCAAGTTCCTTTGTTTACTCCACTACAAGAGCAAACTTGCCAGCTCAGCCGTAGGTGCCCCGGTACGTTTGATTTTTTTATTCGGCGACCGGACATTTGACAAATACCGATACGATCTCCAAACACCCAACATAAGGATCGCAGTGCACCATAAGATACTCGCCTCCGAGCAGAGCGTATATGCTTCAATATGCTTACTTTTGTGCGTTTCTCCCATAGACTCGCGTGTATCGCCTGGTGTCAAGCAGGGGCCGCCGGTGGCGACACCGACGGGCTCCCGATCCGCGATCCAGCCTACTACAATGAAGATCAGTGGTCTGCAGCAGTAGTGGTTCTAAAGCAAATGCATAAAACAGGTGACGTCTTCCACGCGCGTTCACCAACCCTTTATTTTGGTTATTTACTTCGAATATTTTATACGGGGAAGGCGAGCGCATGTGAACCTATGTACCGTGTAATGCCGAGATAATTAGCACGTCTTCTCGCGCAAACGAAACCATAGATGAAGCCACGGGCTCGCGCCAGTAGATTTGACGGTGTTGTAGACTAAGTATGAAACTTGAGCTCGATGGCACCAGTAAGTAGAAATAACCGTCTGTACCCAGCAATGGCGACACCTGCAAGCTACTAGCTTCGTTCAATTTACCTGCTTCAGCTGCACCGGTGCAGAAAAGTGTAGGGTGTTGTACTTCCGGTATGTGCATGAAGATACGACCAGAAGTACAACACCTTACACTTTTCTGCACCGGTGCAGCTGGAGCAGGTAAATCGAACGAAGCTACGATATAAGGTATTCAGTGGGTGCCATATTTGATCGCACTATTCAGCGCATACGGGGTGAATGAGTAGGAAGGGGGGGGGGGGGGGGGGGGGGGGGAGTGGTATAGCTGACCCGACTGAGGTCCCCGCACCCTCAGATCAAGCTCCTACCTATACGTCTGCAAAGAACGGCGATCTTGATGGTGTGGAATGCACGTTGCGGAAGCACTGTGAAAGCATTAACGTATACAACGAAGTAAAAGCGTTAGCGTTTTGCGCTAATTCACATTCAAAACAAAAGTGAGCACCAAATTAAAGGGACCATGAAATGACCTTTTTACTTTTTCCAGATAACTTTTCCATTGAACCGCCAATGTTCACTGAATGCCGAACAGGCATCCGTTTTCGTCTCGGTTTATGAACTTCTACACAAAAAATTAATGAAATATCGACTTTTTCTTTCTGTCCAACTGACCGCAAAACAAGCCGTGACGTACGCTGTTTCCGGAACCAGAAGTTCTCTCGGCAGTAGTAGAATGGGAGCGTTAGCGGCGACGAGTTGGGGTGCGCCGGTAGGTTTTACTGCGCTGATGTCACCGACGTATTTTCTGAATCGGCGCCTCTCATCGCCGCATCGCAGCTGAGCGAAATTCAATGAGATATGTTGCGCTACAGCGACAGCATGGGACTAGTTCCATACGGCGGTATGCGTATAGGCACTAATTGCAATTCAAGTTTCGCAAATATTGTCGCTGAAATGTGCTAAATTACAACCATAATTACATTTAGTCGAAAGTAATTCATTATTGTTACAAGGCGTTGAAAGTGCAGAAATTAAATTGCGGTAATTAATGGTATTACTACGTGAATTCATCGAGGGTTTTGGAAAACGTGAGCGCGTTCCTTGACCTTAGCTTCACGGCGTAACGAGCGTGCATTGCGTGAAACCTGAAGGCTGCGTCACGTGCGGGGCAAACATTCTTCCGAGGCAGGTCTGAACGAAGGCAGCGAAGGTCACTATTTAAATGAAAAGGCCGAAGTAGGCTTCTTGAACTCTGGCTCGTGTAACGCGTTCAACTCGACCACGAGCGACGACCGTAGGCGTGCGGCGTGCCAGTCTGAGGAAAGCTGGAGCAGAACCTACGGACCCTCGAACGACGCTGCGAAGCTCTTAATTGAGCTTCATTTTCCATCCGGGAATGAACGCAGATTTAGCTTGTCTCTTCATAATAACACTGGAGAATTAAGAAATGCAGTATGATTTCGAACAAAAACAAATCATCTAACACGTCTGGACTTCCTTTCATTCTCGATATTCGTGGCGCACAAGATACATGCGCTATCCAGATGACTCGTTCAGAACGACCATCTATAGTCGGGCAAGCTGAGGAGTGCAGTCCGCGGCCTGTTGCCTTCACGCTTGCTGCTCCGTGAGTCGCTCTGTAGCATCGGCTAACTGCGCAACTTGATTGGACCCGGAGCCACGATGTCCGGCCACGCAGATGCGTCCCTTGAACTGTCAGCGCCCACGTATGACACGGATGACAGCAGTACACGATGCAAACTCCCGCCACCGATTTCCGTCGTGAGCTGGCTCGACAGAATTGCGAGAGGGACATAGAGGACAATAGAGACGACGCATTCGTTGTTCTCAATGCCCCTCTGCCGTAATTTAGACACCAACGAGCTCAACCATCCATACTCTAGAGGACGTGCGGGGTTGCATGATCTTGCTTGCTTCGGGTGGTGATAGCGAATAGCTGCGTCAACGAGTGGTACGTGGTCGCAGGTGACGCCGTTCCGCCAAAGCGTCCAGAAGGCCGTGGCCAGCCGAGATCGGGAAGGTCCCGACGAGGCACTCCCGGCGAGTGTCGCCCCTCGCGTGCGCAGCCTGCAACTCGACGGGGCCCCCCAGCGGCGAGTGATTGACGCCGGCCCCGATGTCCCGCTGTGAGGCGCGCGTCTTCATTAGGCCTCGAAAGCGCCGTCAATCCTGGGCCTGCCCTCTCCCCGAGGAATATTCGGCCGCGGGGAAAGCGCGTCGGGCAGCCGACTTTTGGCGCCATTCCCGCCATTAAGACCGCCGCCCTGCTTCGCGTCCTGCCGAGGTGGCCGCCGCGGGGCTCCGAGATCGGGAAAACGGCCCGTGGATCGGCCGGCCCCGCGCTGCAGTACGCGAGGCACGAGTCGCTAGAGGATCTCGAGAGCCACTCTGTCGGCGGACCGCGGCTCCAAACAGCCGGAGCGGAGGATCCCGAAGCAGAACCCAGAAATACCGGGCCCTCACCTTGCGTACGGTCGTGTAATTAACTGCGTGCGGCACCGGTGAAATCGCTAATCAACGGCGGAGGGACAAGTTGCCACTTTTCGATGGCCGATTGATACACTAGCAGACGGGCTAATTTAGCGCTTGTCCCAGCGTGCGCACTTAGCCCTTAGTGTCATTCGGCAATTAGAGTTCCGTGTTTTCGGAACTTTTTTCTCGTGAAATCAAGAAGTTTTTTTACGGAAATTTAGGTTTCATCGCAGTTCAGTTTAATTGTCAGGCCTCCGAAATTCGTCCTTTAATTTTACTGCGTTACCGATTTTACAAACTGAAATAAAAAAAGAAATATCAATAGTCGGAGACAAACTTGCCCACTAAATTCGGAAGAAATCACCCGTATCGAATGAAAATTATTTAGCTTAAATAGAATTCGGGCTTTTGAAATTGGCAGTAACGTCCTTCCGACGACAAAATTTGCCAAATATATACCTTATAAACCTCGATACTTTAAAATCCCTCAATTCCTGGACGTATAGCATAGAAACTTGAGCTCCCCTTCCCATCCATAACATCGATGGGATCACAACTTGACTTTACAAAAAGCTCAGGTCCTTCTCCCTATAACAAGCACAAACGGATGAAATGGTTGGAGTAGAAAACGGAACAGTGCATGGTTTAGGTCTTGACCCAGAAGTACCCGTTGCTGTACGAACCGTAACGAGATAAACGTAAACTCTCTTACCGCTGTCCCTGTGCTCCGACCAAGCGTACTTCTACTCCAACGTCTTAACCCTTCTTTTTTCCCCATCATGTTTTCAAAACTCAGTCTTTCTGATACATCCGAATTCATAAAAAGGTTTACCGGGGAGTGCCTTTCGAATTTATCCCAAAACAGGAAACTTTTTTCTTCTTCGTTTTCGTTTACCTGGTGAAGAACACATTTGCCTGAAGATTCAGCGAGGATAAAGCGGCCGTGGTTTCAGGCAGACCGAGAGTCTATAGTCTCGATACCGGTGTTTCAAGAGTAACTAAACAACAGAGGAAAGCAACGAAGCTGAGGAAGCTTAATTTAATTTTATTCCCCCCAAAAATTATAATCGAAAAAACTAGAGGGTAAAAAGAAAGAGAGATATGGGGACGACTTTATAAGAAAGAGTCGGGCGGACCACGCAATTCCGGCCGATATGTACCGAGATTAGCAGCGTGGTGTGCCGCTAAAAAGCTACGACAAAGGCAGTCGTTCTAGTCCCATCTTGGTTTAGCGGAGACTTTAAATTTAGAACGAAACTCGAAGAGACAACGCAATCATGGTGATCTGATGAAGGAATGCTTGCCTCGGAAAGACTGAGTGAGGGCCTCCTCTCAGATCTGTATCGGACAAGGCGGAAGGTCGTATCTGCTTCCTCTCTATCTCGGCTTGGGAGAGTTGTTAATCATTGGTGTCAGGTTGGTGTACAGCGTAAAAAGGATCGAGTTGGAGCCAGCTTTGTAAACAGACAGGGGTCGCCGATCGTTTTCTTTCCTGCAGCAATCACATATACGGTGTAATATGAAATTTTGTTAAAAAAAAAATATTTTCAAAACAAGGAGTGGTAGGCAGGCAAAAACAACACGTACAAAAAGAATCTCGCTCGAGGCGGAAAAACACATTATTTATCCGGACCTATTTAACGTGGTTAAAAGTGGACAAGCAGAGGGGAAATCCTGCAGCTACTCGACAACATCGTGCACGCCGCATCTCTGAACGCAGTCAAGGCCGAAAATGTGCCGGTTAATGTCCGAGGTACAGCGCGGCCGAAATTCGGGTAGTGGTCGGGGTGCCGTAAGGCTCATTGGCGAAGCCGACCGTCAAACAGCGACTGCATTAGCGCGTCGGAGTCGTTACTGCCGTCCGGCGACGTCGACCCTGAGCCGGCGCATTGGTGCACGCGCGTCCTTTCAAAACAGGCAGGCAACGCTCTCGTCCAAGGATGTCCACACTCGGCCGGAGGAGCTGTTTTTGTCGTGCGGCGCGCACCCGCGGACGGCGGCCACCTCGTCGCACTCCCGCAGGAATGCGGGGGGAAAACCCGGCGGAGCGTTCTTGCTCCGCGGTTCGCGCTCCGCCGGACCTCGAAGGCCGTCGTGCGCCTCGGACGGCGGGAGCGCGCGGAGGCGGCCGGCGATCGAGTGCGCGGCTCGGAGCGCGTCGTCGTGGTCGCCCGGGGCCCCGTGCGGGGCCGGTTCGCCGAGCGGCCGAGCCTTTGCTGCAGCCGGCTGCCTCGGTCGGACGCCATTAATAACCGCGGGGAGCAGAGCGTTCTGCCTAATTGCAGCTCGGCCACGTCCTTCTGAGCGCGCACTCTCGCCGACCGGGACGGGAGTCCTCGACGGCCCGACACAGCGCGGACGCCGGCGACGGGTGCCGAGCTTTCGGCGGGGCGCCGGCAAGGACGCTGCGCTGAGACCTCCGCCGATCTGAGAGCGCCGGGGTCAGGCGTGCACTATGGGTGCAGCCGGAAGGCGCTGCACCCGCGAGTGCTTCGAAGAGAACGCTGTGCTCGCTCGACCCGTTTGACCGCGCCACAATCGTCGCATTTCCAGGCTTTCGAGTCGGGAGACTTGGAAGTGCACTTCCAAGTCTCGAGCCGCAACAAGCAGGTAGCAGCTCGCTGGTGTCTGCCCGGCGTGTGCAAGACGAACCCAGTGGTCCATCTCCAGAGACAGGATTACTCATGAGTAATCCTGTCTCTGGAGATGGACCACTGGGTTAATCCTGTCTCTGGAGATGGACCACTGGGTTCGTCTTTCACACGCCGGGCAGACACCAGCGAGCTGCTACCTGCTTGTTGCGGCTCGAGTTCGCCCGCTTCCCATACGAACTCGGGTAACTTAACATCGAGTAATGTATATTCTATCTAATCTTGGAAGCGAAAGCAGTAAGGAAAGCGCTATTTAATGACTTAAAATGACGTATAAAACATTCGACACAAACCGATGCTCACGAAGTATGGCGCCATGATTGATTCGTTACTTCCACGCGATCGCATTCATGTTTCTCCTTGCTACGTTGCTTCGAGAGCTTCCGACACTTTCTTAAAGTAAAGTACGGTTTATATACCACTTGCGTATTTATCATCGTCTTCCAAAAACCTTGATTGCTTCTTTTTTTCTTTCTGACCGGTTCGGTTTCAACAAACACGTGGCATACAGAGGGAAAAAAAAAATTCTCGATCACGGCTGGAAAATATTTTGTCCTCCGAAGGCCTTGGAGACCATCGACCCGCTGGCGACGTCTGTAAGGATAGCGTAGTGGTCGAGGCACGGTGAAGAGGGCTCACGAAGACACGCAGCACCGATATGTAGAACATAGATTCGTGCCAAAACAAGTTACGGACAACTAACGATAAATCATCAACTTCCAGAATTTATTAATTTCTTTAAAAATTGCAATTTTCAACTTGAATTAACGTCAAAAATAGATCTTATGTTATTCGTTTTTATGCAAATTGGACCATATATAAATTGCGGCGTTTTAATTTTGTTTAACGTGCATAGTCATTATTTTAGTTGTTTAGTATTGATCTCTATATTTTCTTCCGTGTAAATGTGTTGCATATCGAGGGCTTTATTTTTTTATGCGGAGTGTTTTCGTGCAATGTACGTCGGTCTTCGTGATCTTTTTTTATAATTTTTGGAGAGGAGGGTGCTCGTCGAGCAGATTTTTCAGCTTTTTTTTCCCAACCTCCCTCGTCGCTTTGATGGGAAAAAAAAAAGAAATCATTTTTATTACATTCAAAATGTCGGACCTGTTTTGGTAGCACGCGCTCTCAAACACAGGCGCGTTGAAGATGGCCTGCCTGTGCTCTGCGCATTTCTGAAAAAAAAAATATATATATATATATTTATAAGAAGAGGAACAGGCAGCATGGGATGAAAAGCGACTTTAAAGCAAACCATGTAATTGTCGTTCAGCCGTTTCGCATTTTCGCCGCCAGGCAGCGCAACTTTCGCTGCACATATTGGCAGGCGTCCGTTTCTGAAAGTCGTGTCTTGGCCGCTGGGTGGTGTCGCCTTCTCCGACGCTGCGAAGGTTGAAGCCGTGATTGAAACCGAAGGTTGAAACCGAGAAACAGAAGCACGAAAAGTGAGTGCGCCAACTAGCTGGTTTAAATTAAAAACAAGAAGAAAAAAAAAAAGAAAACGAAACCCGAGATTAGAGTAAGATACGGGACAGCACCAACACGAATTCTCAAACACCGAGCAGCGTTTGAGTGTTCCTGCATGCGCTGTCTTTTAATATGCCCATGCCTCGGAAAGTTTCGCTATAATAAACCAAAGCAGGTTCTGTTCACACTCGGACTAATACTCCATCTCACATATGGCGGGTTTGAAATTATTTTCTTAGACCGGGAGCCTCAAAGTCATTTGAGTGTGGTCGCCCCGCCAACGTGCCGGCAGTTTTTAATAGAACGAGAAAGCACACTGGCGTTCCGGTTGCTCAATTAACTCGGAAATTGAGCGAACTTAGCGTGTCTCGAAAGAAAAAAATGTTCGTGCGGTAGTTTTTTTTTTTTTTTCCTCACGATTTTGATAGCGGCAACCTCGGAAAATACTCGTATTTTAATGGTGATATTTTCCGAAGGCGAAAATGGTAGAGGGACTGCCGCATAAGTGCGTGGCAAAAGCGTGGAGAGCAGAAATGAAATTGAGAGTAAAAGCATAAGAGGAGAGCTATGTATTGAACGGAAATGAATGGACGACACGAGGTGATTATGACGTCATTTCTCTCTCTCGTGAAATGGGAACGGGGGCTCGTAGCCGGCCGCCTGCGGGCCGGGTCCCAGCGAGGGGCGGGCTGTGTGCGGCCCGCTGATCGCGTGTTTCAGACCCCTGCCTGAGACCTGACGCTAAATTACCCGAGCAGGAAGCAGTATGCAGGGACTACAGTTCTGCATGCGCTCGCGTCTACGGTTATTAGCTTGTTGAAAAACAAGAATTTACAACCAGTGGCAGTTTACACACGCAATCGTCAACGCCTTAGTTAGATCACTGAGTGAATCTTTCATACAGCTAAGGCGAGCACAAGCAGCGCACGCAGCTACGTTCCCCGCATGCTCCTTGGTGCGCGAGTAATTTAGCGAAAAGTCAGTTACTGCTCGCTTCGAGGAACAGAAAGAGCCGCATTTTGGAATCACCGAAATGAAACAAAGGGGAAAACCGCTCAAATTGAGCGGGAAAATTCGAGTCTCGTGGTCAAAACATCAATTCAGTGTCCCCGTTAAATTTAGCTGGAAACTGACGTCACGTAACCTATAGAATTATTCAGTTTCCCAGCTAAAGTTAGCGGGAACATATACGCCACTTGACTCACCAATTTCCTATAATGCATTTCATGGATCGTAGGACTTCGAAGGGTCGCGTTGAAAACCATTCGTGGGTTTAAAAGAGTTTTCCCGTCCGGATGCGGTGCAGAGCAGCGTCGCCCCCGCGGTATGTGAGGTCAGATTGCTCCCACATGATAGTGAAGACCGCCAGCCTGCTTGAGGCGTTTCCTCGTATGACATCTGAAAACAGTGTGCGGGCACGGCATGCATCGCTCGGAACGTGCTCCGGGCGCGGACAATTCTCTCATCCTGTCTGCAGACAGAGAAGAGTACCAGATGTACGACCAGGTCCGGGCGCAGCGGGTGAATGTCACGTGACCTTGGAGAGAGGGCACAGCGACGGGCGGAAAGCGTACCACGGGCTACGTCCGCAGAACGAGATTGGGGGCAGCTCGTGGCGGCCACTGCGTCCGGACGTAAGGTGCAATGGAGCCCGCCTCTACCACGTTCGCTCTTCCCTTAAAGGGACAATGAAGGCGATTTTATTTAATTTCTTTAAATGGTGTTTTTATGCTTCTTAGGAACATAGCATGCTGCCCAATTTTTTGTAGACATTTGTGACGCGTATTTCTGTGCCTACGAAAGAAGTAAAGAAACCGAAACTGAACAATCTCCATTCTCGTTTCTGGGCCTCCGAAAACGGAGGTGACGTAGGGAGTGACGTCAAGTGTGAATAGTCGGTATCGGTAGTATTTAGGAGATCGAAACTCTGGTTACCTCGGTGGTCTATAGCAGCGCGTTGGCGCGGTCGTTTCGTCGAATCAGTCAACATGGACGGAAATGCCGCTCTCGTGAGCGTGTTCGAGCTTCCGTTCAGTGACCCAACACAAACGGAACGGGAATAGATGTGTGGCGGCCTCCGCCATCACCCAACGGAGACCGCCCAGCCGGTAACGAGCGGCCTGCATGCCGAAGTGCCCATAGTTGCTCGGTGGCCGTTTCGCGTTCAGCGTAGCAAAGAAAAAGACAATTATGCTGCTTTATTTACGGTTTAATAATCATTTCAGGTCCGATTTATACTTTTCATGGTTATTCAAGCGGAAATTAGAACAGTATTTCTAAAAATCGCAAACCAAAACGTGACTGAGGGCACGTCTCTCGTTTCGACCAATCGCTGACGCGTCTCTTGTGACGTCGCGCTTCTTGGCCCCGCATCGGACACGTGAGCTCCGCTTCTCTTGGCTTCTCCGCAACACTCGGGGCGTCGCCCCAGTCGATCCCGGTGCGATTATTACCGCGACTATTTACTTGATTTGCGCGGCACACAAGCGCCGGTTTCAGCTGAAATTTGGGCAACGTGGCCTGAGACGTGCCTGGAACCCAGTTCAATCGCCAAAAAGATGTCCGAAATTACCTTCATTCTCCCTTTAAAGGGACACTGACACCCCCCAAAAAATTTTTTTTAATTTTTTGCCAGGCGCTTTATTATGGTGTCGGAGGACTACCCAATTAATATTTTGCAACAGAGTAGCGTATTTCTTTAATAAAGCCAAAAGACGCAACTGCTCTAAACCGAAACCGAAACCCGACGGAGGTCGGAGAAGTGGAGAGAAGAGAGTGAGTGGCGGAAGTCACGTGGCTACACCCGACCATGCGGGTTTTTTTTTTTTTTTTTTTTTTCTCCCCTCCGGTAGCAGACGACGCGACATCCGGCGTGCGATGCGGCGTGCGGGAACTGCTTGCCGTGCGATTGTTTTGCAGTTATGCTTGTTCCGCTCGTTGTTCTGTACTCCAAGATGAGTTGTTTTGTACATTGAGGAGTTCGAAATGAGTAGTGAGTGCCCGTGGTGAATTTCCATGATCGGGTCCGAAAAGAATACACCCAAGATGTGACGTGAAGAGCTGGCTCACATGTCCTGCGTCCGAAAAAAAGTGGCATTGTGCGACAGAGTTTCCGAAAGATCAACGGGATCGGGACCAATGGCTGGCTGCAATTCCTGTAGACCATTTACGGGCACCTCGGAAAGCGGACGCTACCTGATTTATATGCTCCTTGCATTTTGTGGAAATTACATTGAGTTCGCAGGTGTCAAAACGGAAATCCCATACCGTTTAATTCAGCGAAGTATCGTCCACAACATTTGTTTGTTATTTTTTTTTTGTTCGTTTCTTCAGTGATGATTGTAAAAAAAAGAAAAAGATATGTAAACATCGGAAAATGTTAAAAAAAAAAAATCACGGGAGATCGAACCCGGTCCTACCGCGTGTGAAGCGGACGTCTTTCCCACTGAGCTACTTTTTTTTTTTTTTTTTATTATTTACATAAAATGGGCACTGTGTACATGGTTAAAAACACATATTGACGTAGGGAGTGCTCAGCGTTCCTGTTTGACAAAACAGCACCCATCACCTCTGGCTTCGAAGTGACCTTGGCGCTTTGAGACGCGCTGCCAAATCAGACCATCCATCTAATTCACAGCTTTTCGCTGCCTCAACGAGGCTGGTCGTACTCATGAAGCTTTCTTCAAAGTGGCGCCACGCCGGCTTGCCCCCTTCAAGAATCAAGAGGTGATCTGTGCGGGATTTCCATATTGCATGCAACCCGAGCAAAGCAAGTACTTCATAACATTTACTGTCGGGGCCAGTGCCGAATTCGAGGTATTTTGCACTGTGCCAGTCCATGTACAAATCAACTTGCAGTTTACAGCGTAAGTCCGCCCAGAACAGTTCTGCATTTGGGCAGAAGATGAAGACATGCTGCAGAGTCTCTGGCGTTGGACACAGTGCGCAGTTCAAATTCCACGGAACAAAAAATCCTTTTTTCTCCTGCCACGTCTTCACTGGCAGTACTTCGGTGTGAAAGCAAATAAAGAAGTCCATTGCAGCTTTTCGGACGGGATAATTTCGGAGGCGCTTAAAGACTGTGGATTTCTCGCTGGTCCCTTGGAAGGAGCGATAAAGTGGCGGTGGAAAGACAGTGTCTATGGTGTCCCAATATAGCGCTTTTCTTTTCACTTTGCTCAGGTATTGCCGAGAGAAGCGCGCTTCAAAAAATTTAATGGCATCAGCGATTTCTTTATAGAACCTCAGTACTGCACTTGACGTCGCTCCTTCCAGGGTTACAACAAGCCAGGGGGCTAAAAAACGTCCGCCAAGTTTTACGAATGATCTTACTATGACCGAGTTACGCTGGTCACGAAAAAATAAAAACCTTTGAACTTTTAGCTTGATCTCAAGATTCACGACTCCGAAACCTCCTTTGGCTTGACTGATAAAAATGTTTGCGCGTCTCATGCGTTCAAAACTAGAATTCCAGAGGAAGGTAGCACAAAAACGATGCATCTTATGGACTTCGCTTGCATGACACGGCACAACCTGAGCCGCATACCATACGGTAGGGAAAAAAACGGAGTTGCAAACAAAGGCACGGTTTAGCATAGAAAGGTTTCGGCCGCGCCAGTCCAGCACTTTGGCCCTCAAACTGTTGAGATGAATTCCTCCCTTGCCAGTACTTAAGCAGTGAGGTTCTAGACTAACACCAAGGTAGTTTTGGATACTTGAGCTCCAGGTAATATTTATAAAACGCTCTGGCTTTACATCAAAATTTCCTAGCCACGCGCCTGTAGATTTCTCGTGATTCATTTCAGCCCCAGACACTTCACAAAAATCAAGGAGGTGTTGTACGGCGAGGACAACCTCATGTCTAGATGCAGCAACAACAGTAACGTCATCTGCGTATGCTAATATTTTCGTTGCATTTCTGGCAAGGGAGACTCCCTGAATTCTATTATCGTTAATAATCTTTCTACACACAGGCTCAAGATAAAGTGAGAAAAGTATTGGCGAGAGCGGGCAGCCTTGTCTAACAGAGGCTTGCACTGCTATCTTTTCAGTTACTATTCCATTGATCAATAATCGCGTGGATATATCTTTATAGCACAGCTTAATATATTTGGCTATAGTTCTCCCGACACCAGAGGCCTCGAGTACACTGAACAGAAAAGAATGCGAAACCCTGTCGAAGGCTTTACTTAAATCAATTTGTAGCACTGCTGCGGATAAGCCTCATCCCCAGAAATCTGTGCCATCGCATGCTAGCGCCATCTCTTGGCGGATTATGGCAACGCTCCCATAGAAGCAATGTATTAAATATAGAAATACGGCAATATTTGCTCAACATCACATTTTTTCAGATTTGCCATGCTACCCGTCCAATCTCTGACACGATCCAATCCTTCCGCAAAAAAGTCAAGATTACAGCGCATAAACTGCAGGTTCCTCATTCGAGTAAATTATTTGATGCATAGCCGCTATGGGTGGTATCAGGTTTGATCGGTTTTTAAAATATATTATTAGGTGAGTGAAATAAATTTTAATTTTATATTATAAATACAACCCTCCCCCAATCATATGACAAAGTTTCGTGATTTGTATGATATTTTGTAATGCGTAGAAAAAACATCCTTCTGGGGCACCTCTCCCAAACGTGCCACACAAAGTGATTTTCAAACCTCCCTAATTTAAAAATACAGAAAGATACGAGATTTGCCATATAACTGCGACAAGGCAAAAACATCCAGGAAGCGTAGTGTACGCTCTGTCTTCTCTCAAACTTATTTGCTCGGGTTCCTGAGACCAGTTTGTCGAACCAGGCGCATAATCGATCAGCCAGCTGTTCAGAATCGTTTCCTGCATTCTGCTGCTGGGATCACTAAACTACCAAACAAAGAAAGCAACTATTTGTTTTTTTCATTTAGAAATTTTATCATGGCTAAGAAAAGGTATAGAAATATTGTTATTAATCATTAAGAAATTATTGACCTTGGCGAAGCTACATTTAGGGCGAATAAAGTTTGAATATTGAGTGATTATTTGGCAAGGAAGCTGACTGTACTTGATGGTCTCTTCATGACACGTCAAGCACATAAATTCAAAATATCAAGTAAAAAACATGTCGGTCGATCCAGCGAGGAGAACATTGGAAAATGAGAACTACCTAACGTCCTCACTCGAACGCCTTTCCCATCGAGGAGGTTTATTTTCAAGGATATGCAGTTGTACCATGATTGATTTGATGGACTTAAATTTTATCATTTTTCCCAGTTAAAGACCCGAATGTTCTAAACAAGTTCCTTGTGGATGAGCGGAGGCCGAAATTTGAAAAGTTGGACGAAGCCGTCAAAACGGAAAAACCAGGTCTAGTTTGAAGCGGTTTTTCTCACGACAGATTTATTTCCAAGTATTTGCCATGGCACCAGCATGTAGTAGAGGGATGAAAATGATATATGTCGCCCAAAATGGGCTTATGAGCCGTGCTCCAAAAGTTCCCTGTGAAGGCGCGGGTGCTCAAACCTTAAAAATGGGACGAAACCGTCGAAACGGAAAAACCAGGTCCACTTCGGAGCGGTTTTTCTCAAGACAGATTTATTTCCAAGTATTTGCCATGGCACTACCATGTAGTAGAGGGATGAAAATTATATATTTCGCGCAGAATGGGTGCATGAGCCGTGCTCCAAAAGTTCCTTGTGAAGGCGCGGCTGCTCAAACTTTAAAAATGGGACGAAACCGTCGAAATGGAAAAACCAGGTCCACTTCGGAGCGGTTTTTCTCAAGACAGATTTATTTCCAAGTATTTGCCATGGCACTAGCATGTAGTAGAGGGATGAAAATTATATATTTCGCCCAGAATGGGTGCATGAGCTGTGCTCCAAAAGTTCCCTGTGAAGGCGTGGGTGCTCAAACTTTAAAAATGGGACGAAACCGTCGAAACGGAAAAACCAGGTCCACTTCGGAGCGGTTTTTCTCAAGACAGATTTATTTCCAAGTATTTGCCATGGCACTAGCATGTAATAGAGGGATGAAAATTATATATTTCGCCCAGAATGGGTGCATGAGCCGTGCTCCAAAAGTTCCCTGTGAAGGCGCGGGTGCTCAAACTTTAAAAATGGGACGAAACCGTCGAAACGGAAAAACCAGGTCCACTTCGGAGCGGTTTTTCTCAAGACAGATTTATTTCCAAGTATTTGCCATGGAACTAGCATGTAGTAGAGGGATGAAAATTATATATTTCGCCCAGAATGGGTGCATGAGCCGTGCTCCAAAAGTTCCCTGTGAAGGCGCGGGTGCTCAAACTTTAAAAATGGGACGAAACCGTCGAAACGGAAAAACCAGGTCCACTTCGGAGCGGTTTTTCTCAAGACAGATTTATTTCCAAGTATTTGCCATAGCACTAGCATGTAGTAGAGGGATGAAAATTATATATTTCGCCCAGAATGGGTGCATGAGCCGTGCTCCAAAAGTTCCCTGTGAAGGCGCGGGTGCTCAAACTTTAAAAACGGGACGAAACCGTCGAAACGGAAAAACCAGGTCCACTTCGGAGCGGTTTTTCTCAAGACAGATTTATTTCCAAGTATTTGCCATGGCACTAGCATGTAGTAGAGGGATGAAAATTATATATTTCGCCCAGAATGGGTGCATGAGCCGTGCTCCAAAAGTTCCCTGTGAAGGCGCGGGTGCTCAAACTTTAAAAATGGGACGAAACCGTCGAAACGGAAAAACCAGGTCCACTTCGGAGCGGTTTTTCTCAAGACAGATTTATTTCCAAGTACTTGCCATGGAACTAGCATGTAGTAGAGGGATGAAAATTATATATTTCGCCCAGAATGGGTGCATGAGCCGTGCTCCAAAAGTTCCCTGTGAAGGCGCGGGTGCTCAAACTTTAAAAATGGGACGAAACCGTCGAAACGGAAAAACCAGGTCCACTTCTGAGCGGTTTTTCTCAAGACAGATTTATTTCCAAGTATCTGCCATGGAACTAGCATGTAGTAGAGGGATGAAAATTATATATTTCGCCCAGAATGGGTGCATGAGCCGTGCTCCAAAAGTTCCCTGTGAAGGCGCGGGTGCTCAAACTTTAAAAATGGGACGAAACCGTCGAAACGGAAAAACCAGGTCCACTTCTGAGCGGTTTTTCTCAAGACAGATTTATTTCCAAGTATCTGCCATGGAACTAGCATGTAGTAGAGGGATGAAAATTATATATTTCGCCCAGAATGGGTGCATGAGCCGTGCTCCAAAAGTTCCCTGTGAAGGCGCGGGTGCTCAAACTTTAAAAATGGGACGAAACCGTCGAAACGGAAAAACCAGGTCCACTTTGAAGCGTTTTTTTTTTTCAAAATAGAGTTATTTTCAAGTATTTGCCATGATACCAGCATGTAGTAGAGGGTGAAAATTATATATTTCGCCCAGAATGGGTGCATGAGCCGTGCTCCAAAAGTTCCCTGTGAAGGCGCGGGTGCTCAAACTTTAAAAATGGGACGAAACCGTCGAAACGGAAAAACCAGGTCCACTTCGGAGCGGTTTTTCTCAAGACAGATTTATTTCCAAGTATCTGCCATGGAACTAGCATGTAGTAGAGGGATGAAAATTATATATTTCGCCCAGAATGGGTGCATGAGCCGTGCTCCAAAAGTTCCCTGTGAAGGCGCGGGTGCTCAAACTTTAAAAATGGGACGAAACCGTCGAAACGGAAAAACCAGGTCCACTTCGGAGCGGTTTTTCTCAAGACAGATTTATTTCCAAGTATTTGCCATCGCACTAGCATGTAGTAGAGGGATGAAAATTATATATTTCGCCCAGAATGGGTGCATGAGCCGTGCTCCAAAAGTTCCCTGTGAAGGCGCGGGTGCTCAAACTTTAAAAATAGGACGAAACCGTCGAAACGGAAAAACCAGGTCCACTTCGGAGCGGTTTTTCTCAAGACAGATTTATTTCCAAGTATTTGCCATGGAACTAGCATGTAGTAGAGGGATGAAAATTATATATTTCGCCCAGAATGGGTGCATGAGCCGTGCTCCAAAAGTTCCCTGTGAAGGCGCGGGTGCTCAAACTTTAAAAATGGGACGAAACCGTGGAAACGGAAAAACCAGGTCCACTTCGGAGCGGTTTTTCTCAAGACAGATTTATTTCCAAGTATTTGCCATGGAACTAGCATGTAGTAGAGGAATGAAAATTATATATTTCGCCCAGAATGGGTGCATGAGCCGTGCTCCAAAAGTTCCCTGTGAAGGCGCGGGTGCTCAAACTTTAAAAATGGGACGAAACCGTCGAAACGGAAAAACCAGGTCCACTTCGGAGCGGTTTTTCTCAAGACAGATTTATTTCCAAGTATTTGCCATAGCACTAGCATGTAGTAGAGGGATGAAAATTATATATTTCGCCCAGAATGGGTGCATGAGCCGTGCTCCAAAAGTTCTCTGTGAAGGCGTGGGTGCTCAAACTTTAAAAATGGGACGAAACCGTCGAAACGGAAAAACCAGGTCCACTTCGGAGCGGTTTTTCTCAAGACAGATTTATTTCCAAGTATTTGCCATGGAACTAGCATGTAGTAGAGGGATGAAAATTATATATTTCGCCCAGAATGGGTGCATGAGCCGTGCTCCAAAAGTTCCCTGTGAAGGCGCGGGTGCTCAAACTTTAAAAATGGGACGAAACCGTCGAAACGGAAAAACCAGGTCCACTTCGGAGCGGTTTTTCTCAAGACAGATGTATTTCCAAGTATTTCCCATAGCACTAGCATGTAGTAGAGGGATGAAAATTATATATTTCGCCCAGAATGGGTGCATGAGCCGTGCTCCAAAAGTTCCCTGTGAAGGCGCGGGTGCTCAAACTTTAAAAATGGGACGAAACCGTCGAAACGGAAAAACCAGGTCCACTTCGGAGCGGTTTTTCTCAAGACAGATTTATTTCCAAGTATTTGCCATGGCACTAGCATGTAGTAGAGGGATGAAAATTATATATTTCGCTCAGAATGGGTGCATGAGCCGTGCTCCAAAAGTTCCCTGTGAAGGCGCGTGTGCTCAAATTTGAAAAGTAGGGCGAAACCGTCAGTTCTGAAAAACCAGGTCCACTTTGAAGCGTTTTTTTTTTTCAAAATAGAGTTATTTTCAAGTATTTGCCATGATACCATCATGTAGTAGAGGGATGAAAATTATATATTTCGCGTCGTCTACCACTTGAGTATAGAGAGACCAAGGTTCGAGGAGATATCATAGAAACAACATCTGAGCGGATGAACACTGAAACCTTTCAGACTCGCCAAACTGCTTGGCCCATGGACAACACGACAACGCCCAACGAGCCTTCAAAGCAATTCTAAAAGCGCAACGTGCGCGCGTGCGTGCATCGTGTATGCGGACGCGAAGTGATAAGCTAAGCTATGTTTTTTCTTTAACACTAACTTTGATCTCCCCATTCCTAACAAAGTAGCCAGACCCTCAGTCTTTGTTAAATAAAACGGTGGCCGGAAGCGTACTGCTGTAGAAAATTATGTTAGCCCTGGAATAAAGAGCATTGAGAATGAAACGGGTATTACTTTGTCTCAGTCAGAAATGAACAGAAAGGTACTTCACGAACCTCGGAACCAAACCAACACAGAGGGTGCGCCACGTGATGAGACGGTATTGCGCAGCAGTGCGAAAAATGTAAAGTCATGTGGCACGCTCACCGGGCTGGGTTGGCTGGGATGAATCGTAACGTTTGCTGCGGTTCATTGAAGAGAAAAATTAGATATAGCTATAAATCAGAAATTATAAACCAAATCGTGTAGGAGATTCTCATGGAACTCGCAGCATTTTGCACCGTCTTTTATGGCGTAAACGCTTCTTCGTTAAAGGGGTCTGGAACTGTTATGGAACCTCCATGAATCTTTGTCGACTTCCGTGAGGTCCTTTATATGGCTTCTTCCGTGAGTGCTTTTTTGGAATTCTGAAGATGCTTCGGAAGGGTACTGCGGGGGGATCACGTAGTGGTCGACGGTCACGCGTGACCCCACGGATCATGGGCACGTGACCGTGCGACCAGCAGGTTCGTTATTTCTAGTGTGGCTACGTGGTGGACGAAAACCGATGGGCCATGGTCACGTGACCCCCACCCACAAGCAAACGACGCTTACGCATGAACATGTGGCCAGCAAAGGTGCGCTATTATCAGTATTGTCAGGTTGCTTCCGACTCAGTCACGCGACCATGTGTGGCCATCAAAGGTGCGCTATTTCTTATGTGGTCACGTGGTGGACGGGACCCCACGGGCTATGGTCACGTGACCTCAGTGACGATGGACAGGTGATCCCTTATGATCATGATCACGTGTCCGTGCGACCACCGAAGGTGCGATATCTTATGTGGTTGCAACCGCCACCCCCTCGACAGACCGACCGACGTGAAAACTGAGAAAGGTTTTTTTAACTTTATGATGTGTGAGGGCAGACATTAACATAAGCTCACGACGTTTTTGTTAGAGTATTTGAAGGCCTTGAAGAACACAGGCTCTAATCATTGTAGTGAGGTCATGCTATATGATCAAATTTTAATGACTGTGTCTGTTTAAAGCAATTAACGGAATAGGACCAAAGATTGCATACTTCAGGAATATATCGCATATTTACTCGAATTAGTTTTTATACTAGACCTCGGCGTTTGGACAAAATCAAAGATTCGGGAGTTCCGCTCGTTTCAGCTGAATTTACTGTGGAGTTATAAAGTCGTTCCTAAATCCTCCGATTTCCTCTTCTTACTAGCAGGAACCAATCTCGCTCGGTGGCCGCTGTGTCAGCGGAGTAGTACTCACACATTAGAATAAGAACGGCGTTGCATTGCACTTTTGGAACTACCTTTCTGATAGGAGTATCAGAAAGTTACGCTGGAATTATGCGGAAGTGAAAAAGGCAATATCATTCATGTTGTTGACAGAACAACATTTGTATTTTTCCACACGTACGTGTTTTTGATTATATACAACGCACATGCGCAGCAGCCTGTTTCTTGAAATGTGAACAATCTTCACAATCTCGGTGCAGCAGTCATCACTACTGCTCTTATGTCATGCTCCAAAAACGTGGTGGCGTGTGCAAATTTCTGATAAGTACTAAGAACTCCTGATATGGTCATAACGCCGTTTTGAGCTGAATTGTGGGAGTTTGTCACGTGGGCCTGAAAGCTGAGGTGAAGTATTACATAGCGAGCGAACGTCAAAACAAACGAAGTGTCTGGTTACTCGAAAAGGCAATCTCGAGTCCTCGGCCACATATTTGTGCGAACTTCTCCCCGCCATTTAAATATTAATACCCCAAGGCGAACTGTACGTAATAAATAAACAATAATAATAATGCCCCAAGGGCGAACTGTAGGTAATAAATAAACAAAAATGAACAATAAACAAATGTATTTCATGCATTTCCTGACTTTCTCACGGAAAGCGTAGCCACAACTTTATTTATTCTTGAGCGCTGAAAACGTCTGCCGCGGAAGAGGTATGTAGCACTAATGTAAAAAGTGATGACATGTGAATAAGCCCAATAGTGACACACAAAAAACAAAGATACAGTTTAGAATATTCCTTCGACGGCAGACGAACGTTTTGTGATAATCGGAATAAACGTGCTTTGATAAGTAAGCCCTTGGGAGCAAGAACACAATGTAAGGGTTACAATAGCTCAACAACAGAAGAAAAAACTCAGTTTGTTGAGTGCCAGCCTGGTGGAAAGAAACTGTTAACCAGTGCACCGCGCAACTTTTTGCGATTTGATATGGTGTCAATTATTGTCGGAAAGATCGTTTGAGTTCTGGATGGCACGAGGAAGTGCTGAGGTTTTGAAAGGATGGATGCTGAACGAAATATTCGCTGGAAGCTTTCGCTGCTTTTTACGAAAAGAATCCGGTGGTTCTTAATAAAATAGAAAGAAAGAGAGGCAGAGAGAGAGAGACAGACAGAGAGAGGGGGGGGGAGCAACGCTATAAAAAATATCAGGACGGACTTAGCCTTGCCGTTGGAGCTGGCATTGCCCCGCTTGGCAGTGGTTCCAAAAGAGGTGAACTGGACTGACCGAAGTTTTGAAGGAACCGATGAAGTAAGCAAAAGAGCGAGATTAGTCGACGAGTCTAGAGAGGATGAATGAACTTACGTTGCCTAAGATCTGACACGCTAATAAATCGAGAATGAGACTATATGAATAGCGCGGTACAGTTTTAGACGGGTTCTGAATGCGTAATTCTGTACGTTTGGGGATATCATTAAGTATTGTAGACTAAGAAAAAGAAGGTGCAAGCTTCCGGAGACTAAATAGACACGGAAGAAACTAAGAAAGAGGAAGGAGAGATCGCTCGCACTGAAAGGATCGAGATGACAGTCGGGTACAGTTCAACGGTACCTCCAAAATAAATAATTCATTATTTCCTTCTATTTTAACACAGTTCGCATAATTAAACCGACTTTTTATTTTTATCGTCACAGTGGAGATCCTTCCTCCATTTACTTAATAAAGGCTTCTAAATATATTAGGCGTATTCTGGTTTCTGGGGCGGACGTGAGTACTATAAGTATGCTTCTGTGTTTTCGGACAAATTCGATAAAATCGAAAAAATACTTCCGGTAAAATATTTTAATATTTATATTTACCCAAAAAACTCAGATTTTTCAGGACCGCCAACTGCTATGAATCCTACTGGTCTTAATATTTTCCAGGGATCTTCGAACAAGTCTTGCTCTACTTCTCTATATCTAATATTTATTTATTTATTTGAAAAACTGCAGGCCTTTTTCAGGCCCTCGCAGTATCAACTTTCGTTTGTATGATCACAAAGAACTTCCGTTTAGCTTCTATTTTAAAAAAGGGGAATCGTCGAACACGTTTCTCATTGAAAAGGATACTTTTACTAAATTCACAAACTGCTGTTTTCAACCTTTCGTTCACTTCACCGAAAAAGCCGAAAAACTCTGTACGATGAAAGAAAGCTCCAAAGAACTCCGAATTTATGGTAAAAAATAAGCACTAAACAACACTCCGCGATTTTAAGCAGAAATAAACTCCGAAAACGCAGAATCCTAATTATAAGCTGGATTTCGTATATGTTGGTGCAGCTTTTAGATTTCGTTATAACTTATAGGTAAGGTTCCGTATTTTTGTGTATTCTTTTTTAAATTTAAGGGTGTCTTTGGGTGTTCATTTTTTCAAAGTTCTCTGTTTTCAGTATCTATTTCTGGTGTCGACCAGAAAGCAGGGTTTATCAGGGCTTACGTCGTAAAAGCTATTCCACATCTATCGCGTTTTTACAACACACAATGCTATTCGCGCCAGTTATCACTAAGTGGCCCATGTAGAAACAATAATTGCAGCAGAAGGAAGCAGCCTCGCGGAAAAGGGCGGTTTGTTTTCGGGGTCAACAGAAATAAAGCAATTTTTCCAGTTAACCTGGGGTTTCATTTAATTCAAAAATTTCAGTTCGGAGTTTTTCAGTTTTACCAATTTCAAGAAAAATCCCAAGAAAAAAGGAAGCCAGACATCAGCACAGCAAGTGGTCATACCAAAGAGAATATTTCGCTCCTGATGACTTCAGCGGAGGCAGTGTAGCGATACGATGGTTGTGAAGTTCATGAAAGCCTAATTTAGGCAACACAAAATATGGATCCTTTTTGTTCTAGTTTACTCGACACACTCGCCAATCTGCAAACAACTTTCCAAAAATATCGCGTATGTATTGTCGGGTAGTTTTTCGAATACTTGTTCGGAATTCTTCCGCAGATCTGACTTTTTTGCTTCCATATCGCTAGATATGAAAACGCGGAATAATAGTGTTATCGACTTCTTGCAACCGGGAAGCGCTGATACGGCGTGCTCGTCCGCTCTTTGCGCCCGTCTTGCGTTTGTTTGCCTCAAAATGCGCTCACTGGCTGCTTTTACACTCTCCCCGACCACACGCACACACACACGCGCGCGCGTTCACACGCACACGCGCACGCACGGACGCACGCACACACTGACACACACAAACCTCCCGTCTCGTCGAATTAACCACCAACACTGGCGCGGGTTTTACTGCCGCGTCAGCACGCTCTCTGCGTGTTCTTTGTGCTGTCCATCAATTGATCTTCCCCCTTTCTGTAGTACTGTTTGAGAAGCTCTGATAACGTAGCTCTATTTTCTATTTTTCACAATTTTATTCATTGCACGCGGAACGCATTTCGGTTTGGCGGGAATTTGCACACGACGTAAAAGTTAAAGGTGAATACGCCACGTGTCGGTAAATAAGTGAACTAGAACAGCTTGTCACAAATTTCTGGCCATGGTCGCTTCAGCGGTTTCGGTAAGTATACGCATAGTGTGAACGTTGGAGGTGATGGACCTCCCTTTAAAGCCATAGGCCTGGTGGTCACCTACAACAAACTTAAGACCCATCTCCAAGCGTTTTGCTAGTATTCTCGCCAGTAGTTTGTAATCAGTGGTGAGGAGACTGATTGGCCTTAAATTGCTCGATGTGAGAGAGTCGGAGTTCGTGTTTTTCTTTTTAATAAGGACCGTTAGTGCCTGTCGCATAGAAGGTGGAAGTAAATTTCTTTGAAGGATGTCAGCAAACACGTCACATAGCATTGGAGCTAAAATATCAGCGAACTTTTTATAGAAGGCTGAGCCTAGACCATCCACCCCGGGGGATTTTCGCGTTGGTAGCTCTTTTATAGCCCTCTCGATTTCAGCTTTCGTGATCTTTTTGTTCATGCGTTTCCTTACACTTGAGGGGATCTTTGGGAGCTCTTTGAACCACTCATCCAGCGGGATGTCTGCCGCCTCGTCTTTCCTAGTAAATAGTTGTTGGAAAACTCTTACGAGTTCCTTCTCAATGTCTTCTTGTTCTGTTAGCACTTTGTCGTCGACACTGAGTGCGTCTATCCTGCTACGCTGCGCTCGCGTTCTTTCTATGGTTTTAAAAATTTTGCAAGGATCTTCCTCCCTTTCTTGTGCTCGGAGTCGGCATCTGATCATTGCGCCTTTGTATTCGCTTTCCATTAGGTGAAGCAAACGCTCTTTGCAATCACGTATATCTTCCCTGAAGACTCCAGGGGTTTTGTTTTCTTCAGCAATTAGCATTTCAAGGGCTTGTACTAGCACATACTTTGTTTCGCGCCCTTTTTTTGCCTGTGTTTGTCCGTGTTCGAGACAGAGCAGTTTAATTCTTTCCTTGACCTCTTCCCACACTACCGCGTCAACTTTCCTTTCCGCAGTTGCTTCTGATATAATATTTCTTATCTGAGAGGACAGATTCTCGTCGTCAAGAAGACTTTCGTTAAGTTCGGTTTCGTTAAGAGCGGCTTTCTCGTTCGCCGGTCCGCCTTTCCTATTCGCATCGTGACCATTGCGTGGTCAGAAAAGGCTACTGGGGACACCTTGTATGCAGTGACCGAACTTGTAAGCTCACTGGACATATATACCCGGTCTAGTCGTGCGTGACAATCGCCTTGCCAGTGCGTGTATCCAGGAAGAGGGCCTTTACACCCGTCGGTTGCATCGACGAGATCAAAGTCGCGTAATAATTTCCTGAGTTCCGCAAGGCTTGAGTCTGATTGTAAGCCGCGCGAACAATCCTGTGCATTTAAAACGCAGTTAAAGTCCCCCGCAACAATTGTTTTGACCGGCGTGTCCAAATATTGCCGGAGATTGTCGAAAAAAAATTTTCGATCCGACGCTTCGTTGGGGGCGTATACTGATATCACTTTTAACGACTCATGCCGCCAGATAATTTCCACCGAGCAAACCCGCCCGTTCTTGTCAGATTCCCACTCGGGGTACACTATGAAGCCTCTGTCTTTACGTATCATGATAGTGCTACCGCCGCTGTGCCCAACCGCCCTCGCGTGATAAGAAAAGAAGTGTCTATCAAAGAAAAGCGTCATGTCATCTACATGGGCATCGGAAGAAAGTTTGGTCTCCTGCAAGCAAACTATGTCAGCGTTCTCTTTCAGAAGCAAATTTAACAGCCACTGTTTCCTTATTCTCGAAATTAAGCTAACCGAGTTGAACGTTGCAACTTTAGCTTGCTTCATAGTTTAGAACATGAAATAGAACCAGAAAGTACAATGAAGTCAAGTTCACCGTGTTGCGAGCGAGACTTGGCCTTCCCGGAGTGCTTCCTCCGGTTGTCGCCTATGAGGGGTCTGGGCGCCGCCGGTCGTCCGGAGGAATGCGGGGCATAGGACTAAAGCGTCCTATTTTGGAGAGTCCTCCCTTCCACTTCTGGTCAGCCTTGCGTGGCTTGTCTTGAGGGTCCGTCGGAGGATAGGGGCCAAGGGGTGGGAATTCTGGGAGGTCGTCCATCTTTGACAGGTCGACGGTGTCGGCGGCAGTTGCTTCTTGTGGAGGAGCCTGGTTCGCAAGTAGGGTGTCGGAGTTCGCCGCCGCTCCTTCTGTGGAGTCAACAGCTGCAACGAGTTCCGTGCCCTGGGTTCCTCGCTCCGAGATGTCCGGGAGGACCTCGTACAAAATCTTGGCCTCGGCCGGCTCGGTGGCAGGGTGGGCTTCTAAGCTCTCCTGGACGTCACCAGTCGGAGCTTGTAGTTCTTCGCGCCCTTCGCTACGTGCTGTGGCCTCTGCCTCGTCTTCATCCATCTCGAAGTCATGCGGTTCGTCTCGAGTGGTAACATCCGTGACGGCGGCATACGTGCGGACGCAGTCTTCGGTCACGTGTCCGAATCTGCGGCACTGCTGGCACCGGGGTGTTCTGCAATCTTTCCGGATGTGGCCAGTTCTTTTGCACCGTAAGCACAGCGGTGCGCGCCCGGGAGCCACAATCAAGACGTTACCGCCGCATACCTTGAGCTGGTGTGGAAGGCTGTCGATGGTGACACCCTGCTTCATGTCGAGGCGAACCACCCTGGTAGATGACTGTATTCCTTGAAAGCCTTCTGCCCTCCACGTGTCTCGGGATATTTCCTGTACTTTCCCGTATGGTTCGAAGACCCTGCGCAGGGCGTCGTCGGGGACTGGGAAAGGCACCCAGTGCACTTTCAGACGGACTTCGGTCTTGTCCGGGTCGATCACAAGACATCTTTTGTCTTTCACCGTAAGCTCTCGCGCTTCGACCAGCCTCTTCTTGGCCGCCGCCGAGTGAAGTGGCAGCATCCACGGATGATTCATCTGGTAGGCACCTATCGCTGCGGTCTCCTTCATGACGCCCAAGCGTTCGAGTTCGGCCCTGAAATGTTCCACCCGGTAAGGGCGACCGGTCACGTCGCAGTGAAGGAAGACTGTGTTGGCAGCGAAGATTCCTGATGGCAGGGCAGGAAGAACTACACGGTAATCATCCGTCGACGAAAAAACAGATAAGCTGCGGCCAGAGTTGGCCGTTATCACTGCTCCATCGGAGCCAGCCATTCTACGTCTGTGCGGTGCGAGCGCAAGAAGCAGAATGCTGCTTTCCCACTGAGCTACTGGGGCATCTCGTTTCTGGTGGATCTCTTTCCTTAGTAATAATTCAGCCGGTAAGCAGTAAGTTGGAAAGTTTGCTGTCAATTTTTCTCTAGCAAAAGCACTCCCGGGTCGAAGTCGGGCAGCACCACGCTTTGGGGACATTCGCACCTAGTAAAGAAATCGTACGCGTGCATATTCAACTCGAAGTAGACACGTCGTACTTGACGTTTGCGCGAGCGTTGTCTTCAGCCACGAGAAGGGATCGACGGCTCGGCGACGTCTTCGTGCAAATCGGCTTGGTGGCCGGGCGTGTCGTACGGGATGAATACCAATTATTTTGATCAGTCCCAAATTTCTCTTTTAACGGTAGACAGAATTTGCCGGTACCGCGAACGACAGTTCTGAAATAGAGGTCCCACGCCCGTCGTCCGCTGCCATCGCCGTCCCCGCGAGTCCCACGATACGCGAAACGACGAACGCACAGAATGCTTCCGGTTGTCTGTGGAACTTTTTTTTTCAATCAACGTATTTACAGCTTTTTAGAAGCCACAAAAAATGGGTTTCATGTTTTTTTTTCTATTTTTAATATTGAGTGTGTGCCTTCAGTGACCCACGACTTTGATTAAATTTGGTGGTCGCATCGATACCTTAGAAAACGGCCCTTGACCGGGAAAAAGAGAGTGAGCGAGACTCGAACCGGCCAGTTCTTGATCGGCGGTTTTCGGGCGGAAAGAAACCGAATTTCGAGCCGCAAATTCTGTTCTGGGTAGTTGAGCTCTCATATGTCACGTACAACTAAAAACCTCGGCGAGCATAAATACCCTGTCAGTGTCCCTTTAAGAGGGGCGAGTTGCAAGAAGTGTCCGAGGGTTAGGAAACGTCATAACCCCGAGACACAGACGACATGAAAGAAGGGGAGTGGAGCGCGCGGCGGCTCACTGCCCGGGGTGGCTACCGTGCCAAGCAGCGGCCAAGGCCGGACCTCATGGGGCCGCCACGAGGCCCGTCCCGGAGGGGACGTCGGCCGATGGAAGGTCGCGGCACGCGTCACGCCGCGCTGCCGCAGCCACCAGCCGAGCAGCCACCCGCGCTGACGGCCGCTCAAAAGTGTTCGGGCACGATGACGTCCGCGCACTCGTCTCGAGCATCTACGTATACTTCGAACGTGTGTGCGGCATCTCAGCATACCCGGTTAGGTGCCTGCAACGGAAGTCGAGGGTCCGACTGGCAGCCGGATGCCGAAGCGGCGCCCCGATCTCAGATCCCACCTTCCATCCCCTATTCCTGGGAGAGCTGGACCGTTCCGCCCCAGGAACTCCGCCCGACCCTGTGGCCATTTCTGGTGGCCCACATCAAGCACATAAGGGGATCCTGTCAACCGGACCCAGCACCGCAGCCAGGGGTCCAGCCAGGTTCCTTTGGTAGCGACGACTCGGACTAAGAGTTGTCTTAAAATAAAGTATTTCTTTTTCTCTCTCTCTCTCTCCTCACGTGATAGGACACCCAACTGAACCTCTTTCTCGAGTGGCTCCGTCTTACTCCCTGTGGGAGGAAAACCATTCCTGCTCGGACATACAGCGGCGCTCTGCCCCACAGAAAGAGCGGCGACAGAAAAGCCGAGAGAGGAAGAAAAGCGGACTCCTTTGCTGCAACGGGTTAAATTAAGGCAGTTCCGAGTGGTTTGGTTATCTTCTGCCACGCGCTGAAGGGCTCTGCTCGGCGCTGCCGCGTTCCAATTAGTTTACTTTCCGCACGCTTTGTCTACTACGTCCACACTCCAACAGGCTCTGAAAAAGTGGAATTTCCTCCGCGGAAGAAGGCACCCACAAACACGACATCCACCGAGCGCTCACGCGCTTACTTCGCACGAGCGTTATCCTAGTCCCACGTGAGTTTCTCCTCACAAACAGATCACAATGTGCGTTACCACTGGCTTCGCCAGGCCGGCAAAGGGGCGACTTTTTTGTAGGAGCAATGTGACCGCCATACGAGGAAGAAGCACGCCTCAGACAGCGACTGTCTTTTGTAGGATATTAGCAGTTGAACCGCGGCTTTCCAGGCGGACCCGTGGGACTATCCGGCACACGGCAGGCGCCGTTTCGGGCCTTTCTTTTCCGAAACCAATGCCCATTAGCTTACGAGAGACAGCACCCAGTGCTGCCTGCATACGCGGAGTCCAGCGTCCGCAAGCGGGCGCCGCGTACTCGAGAACTTCGTCCAACGGCGCTGCCTTCCGTCGCCTTACCGGACGCCTCATCAGAAGGTGTCAGATACAGTAAAGAAGCCACACGCATATGTCAACGATAACAAAAAAAAAAGGCGATGGCTTTTATTTATTATTTAAAAGACGTTATTTTGTCGGAGAGAGCTCCGCGTGCAGCACATAAAATTCGCGAAAAGCCCTGCAATTGTTTTTTTTTTTTTTTTAGACGCCCGTTTTCGGCCTGAGCGGCGTCGCCGTCGGCGTCGGCGTAACCGCGCGGTCCATTATGGGTAAATTTCCGCGCTAAATTTAGAATAAAAGTTTCCCCGCTAAACTTAGCTAAAAATTTTCCCTGCAAAATTTTGTGGAAAAATTTCCCCGACAAATCTAGCGGAAAACTTTTCGCGGCAAATTTAGCCGAAAAGATTGCCCGCTAAATTTAGCGCAAAAAATTCCCCGCTAAATTTACCGGAAAAATTTTCCCCATAATAGGAAAAAAAGGAGGAGGGGCATAGCCTCCCCTCAATACCCTTCCCTTCTCCTCCTCAAGAGCTGCGCTCTAATTCGGTGTTGCAGGCACTTGTAAACCGCTTTAATTTTTTCCCAATTGCTCTCATTTTTTATTTATTTATTTTTTTCTTAGCGAACGCCGGGGGTGTTTACCGGCCGATGTGCTTTGCTTTGACTTCGGCTTATTGCGGAAAGCGCGCCGTGTAACAGTCTTCGGTTCCGCATCACAAAGCGCTTCCAGGCGGTAAAAGAGAAAGAAAATGAGCAACTCTTAATTTTTTGGACACCGAGTTAGATGAATTAAGAACAAAACGATGGAAAGCATGAACTGGTTTTACTAAATACGTGGGTGCAAGTATTCCCGGTGTTGAGGGAGACGCTGCTGAAACGACAGGCGTCGTTCTCACGCGACGCAGAACCGCGTGACCCTGACAAGATACAAGAGTACGTTGCTGGACCGAGAAACGAACTCAACTTGGCAGCTGGCTAGCTCTGCGGCCCTTGCCGTATTCGAAAGCCTTTCTTTGGACGCTTTCCTGGAGCCAAAGGCTGAGGCGAGCGCGGCAAGAAAGCATTTCATGCTGTAATACAGCCAGGAAGGTCGACGAAAGGAGGAACTTCTGGAAGCCGCGATACAGCGCCCGACGTGTCGCCAGGAGATTCCGCTTTTTCCCGGCTCCATGAAGAAGCTGCTTGGATGTCCTAGAGGGGAACCTGTCTCTTGGCGAACCGTGGGCCTCCAGGAGCTCCCTTAGGCTCCCCGAGTGATCAAAGCACAGGCTCAGATTTTCGTTACGGTGTGTCAGTTGTCAAAGGCCCTTCTTTCGTCTGGCACGTGAACACCCAAACTTCCTTTTTGGTTAGCTTTTGCACATTACAGGCGTTTCCATCAGACATGCACACGTTACCCCCCAAAAAGTAACTAAATACCGTTACTCGTTACTGGCTCAAGAAGGAACTAAATACGTCACTCGTTACCGATTCTCAAAAGTAACGCGTGAGTTACCTCAAAAGTAACGAGTTACTTTTCCCGTTGCTTTGACGGCCAAATACAGAACATTTCTTGGTTTCATTTTTTTTTTAAGTAGTCGTTGCGTGTAAGCAGTAGAGACTCTCGAAGTAATTATGTTTCCCCGCTTCCCTAAAAATATAGACGCTTTGCAGCAGCTGTGCATGGACGCCGCCATAACTGACCTTCAGTTTTTGTTTCTTGTTATTCTGTTTATTTCACTTCATCATTACCATAGCAGGCCAGGTTAATGCCAGATTCAACTGTGTCCTTTTCTAAAGCATCGGCCTTTGTAGAGCACCGTCGACTACCGTTTCAGTTGTTCGGCATCTCGGTAAGACAAGAGAAGGTCAGCAATGGCGGCTGTAGTTTGGCGCGTGTGTAAAGCGTCTATGTCTCCGGCGGCGCTGAAGAGTCGTTCTACCGACGCGCTCGAAGGAACGGCAGTGTTGTGCTTCAGCAAGAGCTGGCGAATCTTCGGGAACTGCGCCTTCACTGAGGACAGGGGGTTATGGGTTCTGTGCCTTCTGGTGTTCGCAACCTCCAGGTTTCCATTCGGTCCGTTCCCGGTTCTATACCCGTTTTCACCTCAAGAACCGAAGTAAAATAAGTCCGGCTCCTCGCGGAGCATTACTAATTTTCCCTTTTACGAGGAGAATTGATATATATGTAGGTGCATTTTAGATTAGATATATGTTATCTGATCAAGACGTATACGTTTCAAACGCCAAAGGGATCGCTTCTTCCTCCGACAACCAAATCTTGTAAGAACTACTTCGCCCGGCGTATGAACAATGCGCAAAACGTCATTTTTTTTTTAGGTGAAAACGAGTATAGAAGGTTCAACCAACGAACCTTATTGTGTTCGCTGGGTGAAGGACATTCCCAGCTGTAGAGTTCAGTGCAGCAACGTTTATCGCGGGACAAGTCAGTCGAACTGCTCGACTGACCGATATATGTTGCTGTACTGTCATACCGTTTAGTTGTTTTTCGGGTTGCCACCTACCGTTCTCGCAATAGACGCATATTCAGGTTAGAATACAGATCAAGGCCGTTTAAGCGGTGTTCACACATTACTCCTCAAAAGTAACGAAATACCGTTACTCGTTACCTGGCCTCAAAAGTAACTAAATACGTTACTCGTTACCGAAAATAGTAACTAGGTAGAGGTGGCTCGTTACTTGTAACGCGTTACGTACATGTCTGGTTTCAATCTCCGCAAAACGCAGCTGTGATCCTCCCTTCTGACCCTCGCTCTACAGCTCGACAATACCACGCGCCCAAATATCTGTAAAGCGCCGAATTAGCCCCATGTGTTCCCTGAATAGGATCTTATTTATTTGGTTCCATCTGTTACGCTGGAGTCACAAATATGCCGTGAAAGTCGCCACCTGTACTTGTTTTGCTGCGTTGGAGACGCGTTGAACCCGCACACATCTGAACGGGACTCGCGCTGGACATTCCGCAGCCGAGTAATTAAATAGCAACTGTCAACTCGCTCGCAGAACTTTTTTTTCTTCTTTTTTTTACGTTACGTTTTTCTTTCTTTTTTTTTCGCATCTTTTTCTAGTTTAGAAATACCAGCCACAGAATGTTGGCAAGGTCCTCGCAACGAACGGAAACTTGAAAATCTGAAGAAAAAAATGGTGAGCCGTCGCCGATACCCGATAACGGGCAACCGCTTCTCTGGACCCAAAAATAAAAGGCGAGGAGGGCGCCATGTCCCAGCCTAGAAATGTGGCGCGAGGGCAGAAATGAAAACTAAAAAAGCCGTGTTCGCGTGTGCGGTGCATGCAGTATTATGCGTAGCATATACGATGATTCCCGCAGGCGTCAACATGGAAGGAAATTCCCGACGCCTCGAACGGCCCCATCGACGATTAATGCTGTCGGCGAGGGTCCATCCAACTACACGAAGCGATCCTAATCGTGAGAATTCGCGCTCGTTTCATTTGGGCATCTCCTTGCGTGTCTGACATCATCGTGCTTTCTGCTTCCTTGGCGGAAAAAAACAAAAACCGCAGGTGTTTGGTTCTTAAAAGAAAACCTCATATGGTGATAATTAAACGGCATAGTTTGCTTTTCGGGATCGGTGATGTAGCCTACTAAATTTAAATATGGAATAAAATTTAATGTGGCGCGTTCATGATCCCCGCTAATTTCGAATCAGAAAGGCATCGAGTGCCTAAAGGAAGCTACGTTCGAGTTGACTGCGTTGCGGTCGGTCCGATTCCGATGCTCCGTTCGGAGAAGCGAGCGCCACCTTTGAGCGAGGCAGGCGGCCGACGCGGATACCGCACAGCCGCTGGCACAAGGCCAAACCCGCGCACCGAGACACGCTCTCAGTATCGGCAGCGAGATCGAAGGCACCTAGCGGCTACAACAGAAAGCTGATACGGCAGGAGCGCCTGGCGGTCCGAAGACGAAGCCGGAAAAAGGGGTTCGAAAATAGGCCAACGCGCTGTTGACGAACAAGCTCGCTTTTGGCCAACTCTGCGCATGCGCAGAAAGTCGCGCGAAGCGTCTGCACATCGCCCTGCCCTAGGGCCACCGTAGCAGCGTGACGCCAGGGACGCGTGCATACACGTCGAGATTTTAAGAATCGGGGCAAACCCGTCTTCGAGCTCTTATTAGAAGCGCCCTTCGGTGCTTCGAGCCAGTCTCACGATTCACTCGGCCACGATGAACTCTGACGATACCGAGCGCTTGGACCCCTGCCCGTGTCCGGCGCGCGTCCGAGCCCGGAGGCCTGAGCACGTCGCGTCTCCGGCGGCTCCGCGGCGGGCAGCGGCCCCAACAAGTTCCACCCGGCGACAAAACAGGCGGCGGCCAGAGCGGCATTAGTATGCGTCGAGCGGCGCGCTAAGTGGCCCTCCGGCTGCGGCCTGCCGGATAAATACGTCAGCCCAGAAAGAGACCAAAACAAGTCGGCATACTTGGCTGGACAGAAGAGCTCGCCCCGAGAGGAAGCCTTTTCCACGCGTGTTTTTCTGTCCCCTTCCTTCGCCAGGCAGGAAGTCCAGCCGCTTTATACGCGAAAATACGAGAACGCCGGCTATTGGGTTTCTGGTGGCGCGCGCTTTGTTTGCCGAGCCACTTAAATATAGGCCAGACTCGGGCGCCAGTCCTCGCGTTTTGAATTTCGATCTCGGATCACGCCAACATAAATTCGGTCTCGCGCGTGTCTACGTGCCGACTCGGCAACAGCGGGCCCCTTCTTCCTCTGCCGGAGTGTTGCTCCGATTTCGGCCGATAGAGTCGGCCGAGGGAATCTCGAGATGCGTGCCGGGACACCGGTCCGACGGCACTTTTTCTGGCTCCGCTAATTATTACCCGATTTCGTGCCTGGCTTGTAACATATCGCTTGGCTTCACAATGTATTCCTGGAACTGAGACGAACATTGTTTTGCTCGTGTCTTCTTTTTCCCCCTTATTTTGGTTACTTAGGAGACGGCCTCAAGCGGGAGATTAGCGACGCCTCCACCGGGCAAACGCGCTCGCTCGTAAACGGAACGCCAATCTCGCTGACGTCAGGCAGAAGCGGTGGCGCTCGAAAGGAGAGCGCGCAGACGCAACGCTCTTCGGGAAATGACTCTCTGCGCACGCGCGCTTCCCGCAGCTCTTGTGTGTCATAGCGCTTGTTCACCAATAAGCGGTTGGAGGCGTGTCAACGAGCAAGCTTTAGCAAAACAAACACAAAACGGGATTAAAAACAGCGCGAAAAGGCGAGGACCAGACAAAGAAGTGACACGGACGTACCGCTGTTTTTCATTCCGATGTATATACCAACTCGCCCAAGCCTCAACTTTAACAAAACGGGAGCAAAAAGAAAAAAAAATTATTTGCCCACATAGGCGGATATTTGTGCATACAAAATCTAGCTTTCCTCCCGGTGTAATTTCGACCCCCCCTCCCCCCCCCCCCCCCCCTCAAAAACAAAACAAAATACGTTTGTTTGAAAGGGGCCACTGACAACCCCGACATCCATGACGCTTTATTGTCTCGCGCTTCCGGATAGCATGAGCAATAGCGTCGCGGGGAAAAACCAGGAAGAAGGAAATTTCTATATGATGCAACTGGTCCGTCAAAATTCCACGTCCCCGTTGCCGCCGGGCTCTTCCTCGCTTCGATTTTGCGGTAATATAAATGACAAAGTCCTTTATCAGAAAAAGAGAATCAGATGAGTTTTGGGGGATTTTCGCACATGGTATATTCCAGCGTCTTTTAGAAAATCCCATCGAACGCTCAGCACTCGGTCTTGGTGTTTGCGCGCTGTCCAACATCCTAACAATGGGGCCCGTGAAAGACGTCTACTGTCTAGAACTTGAAGGGGCCGTGCAACGAGATAGACATATTGCTAAATTACCCGAGCATCGAGGAGAATGCAAGGACATAGCCTCCTCTATACTCACAAAGCCCGGCAGTTCGACGACGGCACCATAGAGTGCCCGGTCGCAGAATCGGAGCGCGAGGATCTGGTAGCACAAAGCATCCAAGAACCATTTCTCGGAGTACCTGGATGTCAGCGCACAGCTTGTACAGCGGCCAGGACCCGAAACAGACTTGTTCGCTCGGGAAAAGTGTGTTTCGGCGTCACGTGGCTCTCCCACAGAGTTATTGTAATGTACGCTAGAGGTTCAACTGGCGCTAGTGTCTACGCGACTTCCGGGAGGCAAACTGAAGCAGACAGCAACCAGTATACTTTTGCAGTGCTCCTGTGCATTCCTATGGGAAAACGCGCGTGCATTTTGTCTCTTCGCCCAAAAACGTAAATAACTTTTGTTATTTTGGTTGTACCGGATAGTATATACCTTTTGTTAATATTGGGAAAGCGTAATTGCTTTAGTTACAGCATTTTTCTTTACCACTGAACGATGTTAAACGTCGCTGTATTTCAGGCCCAAATCTTTCTTTTCTAAGCAATTCTAAGCAAAATAACGATGGAAAGGAGTGTAGAGTGTGTTCAAGGTTAGCTAGCATTCCGGCGGCGCTTTTATATTGCTAATATATCAGCCTGTCATAATAGGAAATTGACCCCGTCGTGCACATCTTAACGATCGGTTAAATAAAAATTATCTTTTAATAGTTTAATAGGAATTGTATCCAGTCATGCGGCTTTACCTGTTCTAAGGTTCCCATTTACTGATATTGTTTCATTAACTTCAATTTCTTGCATTACAAAGCTATTTGTAATCGGTGTCAATGACTGCTGAGGATCAGGAACGTACGGCAACTGCGCTGCTAGGGGAGAGGCCCTATATTAGTAAAATAATCCTTAAATGTGCCTACCGTCTTCTGTTCGATTAAATCAGGTAATACATATTTATTTGCACGAAGGCCAATCGCATCATTGACTATGTCCCAAATTATTTTAATGTTTCCATCCGCTTGCCTAATTTTAGTTGAGTAATATTCTTTCTTTCTTTTTTTTTCTCAGCATAAAAACTCATGTGTTCCTGAAATGTTTGAATGGGCTTAAAGCCTTAAATAGTTTTTTTTTTTTTTTTTTTTTGTGCTGTGTCCATTTATGATACCATTTATCTTTTTTCTTTCGTGCCCCTAAACTTTGGCTGGTCTTCCAAGGACAGACCGGTACATTGTATTTACTAGACGTCTTTTTTACAACACTCAACATAATCGCGCTTTTGAGACTATTAAGGAATTTCCAGCATTTGATGTGAACATTTTGATTATTAGTGGAGTATATATCTAGTCGTTCTAACACCCTGCGAAGCTGCGCATAATCTATTTTAGTGAGCTGTTCAGCACGACAAGATTTTCTTTCATGAATGATCTCTTTTTGTAAAACAAGAAAAATGTCCTAGTGGTCAGCTATCAAGCTTGAGTAAACATCGGCATGGACATCCGTAGCAGTATCGCGAAGAGATTGATCAATTAGTCTATTGGAGGTGCTAGTAATGCGAGTAGGTTCAGTAATGATGTTGCGTAAGTTGAAAGATTCTAAAAGCAGCGTATAGGTATATGCGTATCACTGGCCAGATCAATATTAAAGTATCTAACAACCACAGTGCGATCAGTCTGTTCATTAGACGATGCCTTAAGTACTGCCTCGAATTTTACAAGAAAGAAGTTTACTAACGAGCTTGGAGGTCGATACACTACACTGACTATTACGCCACAATCAAGCTTTATAAAAAGTGCTTCAATGACATCGTGCACTAATAGTGGCAGGCGATAAAACCTGGAAAACAATATTTTCTTTTACAAAGAACGCGACGCCTCCACCTCTCGTACGCACATCACGTGGAAGAAATGATAAATTGTAGCCATGCGATTACATCAAAGCCAGGCACAAGCTGGGAAACATGCCCAACTAAAGAATTGAAGTTTTTTTTCGTAAACTACGTACATTGCAATGGAAAATCGAAAGCTTATCTTCGTTCTGTATGAGTTGTTCAACATGCTGAAAAGTAAAAGACACGATAAAGGTAGTGACACAATTCTTTGCGTCAGGTTCAGAACAGTTACCCACCACCCTGCAGCCAATCCCCCTCACACGTGATGTGCAAGACAGGCACACACTTGCGTCTGCTTACGACCGTGTGCCTCGAAACCTCTTGAATTGTTTTTACGAGAAAACGCATTTGGTGCCGTCGGACAGCCGTGGAACACTTGGCACGCCCGAATATTCTTTCTTTCTCGGCTCGAAAAGCTTTCGTTAATGTTGTAAAGGAACATTTCTCATGGGTGGCAGGTACATTTGATCTCCCAAATAGCGCAAACCCTTAAAGCTCCGTTATACTTCGACGTCGAGCGTAGCAAACGCGGCGTGGCGCGGTGCACACCGATGCTGACTGGTCGCAGATATCGAGTTCCTGCTCGCGGCAAATGAAAGGCGCGCGTTTTGTGCAGCGTTCGCGACGCTCAACGTCGAAACTATATATCAGAGCCTTTAGTGTGTTAGATGGCGCCAGAGTTCCAGCGTCTTCTCTCGTCGTCGCCTCGGTCGTAAGCACTGCGCCTGTGTCGGCGTTATATGGGAGGAGTGTAGTAAGGTTCGTCAGCACATCCGGAAGCCACGCAGGGGACGAAGGCCACGCTTGCTATTCGAGCTTCTTTTTTTTTTCTGGAGCAAGGTTTGTCGACAAGGCCTCTTGTAGCCCTGGAAAAGTTGTGAGACAAATGAACGGCATTTTACTCCTGGCGAGGCGGTATTGAAGACGGTGAGTTCATCGGACTTGGAGGCTAATGTGCGTGATGGGACCCAGGAATCGGTCATGCGGCAAGGGGACGGTGAAAGCGACACTCAGTGCACCGAAGTTTTGCTCGACACAAGGGGTGGGGGGGGGGGGGGGGGGGGGGGGGGGGTTGTCACGACGACAGTGGTAGGTGTGCACTGGCTAAATATTCTTGTTTCCGGAAAGCCGATGAATGGGAAGCTTCAGCCGTGATCCCTCGATGCTGCGCGAGGGAGTGCTTATGCGTATGCTTTACGAGCTGTTTTTTTTTTTTTTGTTATATTTGTTTTTATCAAATAAAAAAATAAAACACGTAAAAGCTACACGAACAGTGCGGAGTGTGCAAGTGAGTTTTACGGCCAGGCAGACATTATGTTCGAGAGAGAATCTAAGATATCAGTGTGAATTAATCATTTTAAATTCTTTTTCTGGAAATCTGTCGATACGGAAACTAAACGCGCGATGCCCACCGGGCGGACAACCCTCGTTTGACGCCTCACGTGTTAACATGGCGGTAGGAAGAAGAGGAGGCGAAGTACCGACTCAAGCCAGCCAAGTGAGACAACCTTGAGTGGAATCGGAGGTGGACGACGCGGTCGGTGGGACCGGCCTTAAGGGGGAACAAAACAGCTGTTGGCGCCAAGTCAGCTCTCCTTTTTGTCCACTGGCGCCTCCATGATTTCGGTCATCTCTGGGGGCATGTCCCTCCACACTTCTGGCTTCACCTCTAGTGGGGTCACGTCGACTCCAGGAGGTCCCTACCTTCACGCGCGTTAATGACGTAACTTGCGTCGCTATTTGCGTCACAGTGGGCCGGAGCTGAGTGCAGTCGGTGCTCCTTGGTTGGCGAACTCAAGTCCCATACACACAGTTGCGTTTGAGGGCGTTTTACTGCGCTACGTCGAGAAAGGGCAGCGAGTCACCGCAAGATCCCTGGTTTCGTTCCACGTACAGCGTACGGACGTCGAACTGACGGCCCCAACTTTTACGAGAGGCTCGGTGACGGTAGGATCATATAACATAGTGATATTGAACAGCTAAAGTACCTATCAAACACTAAAAGGAATTTTAGTATGGCCAAAGAAACCCCGATTACTTTTTTTGCAGTCAGTCACACGTACATTAGCTATTTTAATAAGTTCTAAAACTCGGCTGTGAAGCCGCTCGTGAAAGTGCGTAGCGTCGGTTCAAACGTCAGTGCGCTCTATACGTCCAACTGAAGTTTTGGGGTGTATTCTATGGGACAAGGGGACGTAAGAATAGACCCACTTTTTTCTGTTTTGTTTTTGTGTGTGTTTGCAATCCAGTTTCAGGAGCAGCTGGGCAGGCAACATAGGGAGCACGGATGAGCTGGTTTCTCGCAGTCGCAACGCAGTCAAGCGCACTCTGAAGCTATCCAATGCAACTGGGCTCGTTGCTTTGCTGCGGTGCGCGATATCACTAAAACACGTTTCAATCGTGGCTGCGAGTGCGGGCGGCCGCAGGCGCCAGTAGCCCCGACGAGTAACCGCACGTGAGCACGTCAACGAAGACATTCGAATCACCGGCGGCCCGAACGCCACGTAGATCGGCGTATCTGTCATTCTTACGCGCCGGGAAACTGAAGGAGAGGACGAGACGAGAGGGGACGTGAGAACATTCTGATTGGAAGGATTAGTGAGTAGACCGAAAGCAAGCTGCCCTTGTCTCCACTGCGCATGTCGAATGCGTTTTGATGCGAGAGTCAAGCGCCGGACGCCGGCCTTCTGAGCTCTAAGTTCTGACCCGTTCTACGAGTGCAGTGCAGGCAAAGGCTCGACTAACTAGTCATTCCAACCGGAGCTCGGCGTGGTGATGTCCCCGCGCGCTCTTGTCTCATCTCCCTGAGTTTGTCGACGTATACGCTCCACACACGACCGAAACACGGCCGATTGGTTGTTTGGACAGCAGGAGTTTCGTCCGCCAGAGTAAGGTGACATCGTTACCTAGTGTAGCGCAGTCGCGAGACTGGAAACCAGCCTTCAGTTAAACCTGAATCTGGAGTCGCCCGGCGAAGCTTCGACCGTTTGGCAAAATCTCACCAGATTTGAGCTTTCGCTCTTTTTAGCTTGTGACCTCGTAAGTGAGTCGGGGTACTCGGGGAATAAGGAGTACCCACGAACTATTAGCCTAGCGTCATTTAATTCGATCGGGCACACAGGAATGTCCGGTGACGCCCCAGTGTGTTCAAAACGCACAGCTGGTGACGATTTATGGACGACTTTGCGAAGGGCACTGTTGGCAAAAGCCGTCCAAATTTCTTTTATGCGCGCTAAATAAAGTGCAAACCACTCCGAAAAGTATCGTTATTCTTTCAAAACGTCGGTTTTTTTTTTGTTTTGTTTTTTTAGCCTTAAAGGTTGTAGCGCGTTTTTTGTTTAGGACGAAAGGGATAAACAGACTCCGAGCTTAGGGGAAAAGGTTATATTTTTACTCAAGAGCCGCCGGGCTCCTGCCGACGACAAACTTTGTTGTCATCGTCGGCGGTGACGCTGGACCGCACAAGGTTCAAAAAAGAGAAAAAGATACTTCCAATGTGCAGAAATGACGACAACCATGGAACACATGTAGAGATGCCCGACCCCCAGCGGCGGCGGTGGCGGCGGGACCAACCGGCCAATCGCGGTTTTGCGGGCGCCCGAGCCCCCCATCAGCCCTATTCGGGAATCGCCGTTCGGGATGTCGGAACGGAACGAGTGCACGGGTGCTTATCCCTGCGACTTGAATCTACTGCTCCAGCCGTGTGTCGTGTGCTAGCCGTTCTCACCGGCCAGTTTGGTGTCCTCGTGCTTGGTGTGTTCGTTTCCACATCAGTGCTCTCTGTTTGACGACTCCGTGAGTGCTACTGGCGTAACCCCGAGAAGCTTCGTAGGCCCAAGGAGCAGGACGCGCTCGCCCGGAAATTCCGCAAAATCTTGAAGCTGGATGACGTGCCAAAGGTAGAAAATATTACAATTCAGGAATACCTCATGTATAAGTTATGTATGACCTTGTACTGGTCGTACGGGCCGGCAGCCGTTCCCGCTCAAAACAACAAATGCCCAGTGGTGATTCGTCCAAACAAAAGCCGGCGGATTCGTGCCGAGCGACTTCGATCGACGGCGCTGTATTTGTTCCGCCGACATTTGCGTGACATTCGGGAGAAAATAAAGGCTTATTGGAATTCGTTTTTCCCATACTTGGCTTCTTTCTTGAGCCTATCAAGGTGCAGCTATCCCCTGAGCCAAATCGCATGATTCCACTACTCCGACCGCATTCAGCGATCGGCGGAAGCGGAACAAAAATGTGGAGCAGAGCGCGCGCTGGACGCGGCGTAGTGGACGACGTCGGCGCGATCTCGTTCGGAGCCTGGGTCTAAGAGGATGCCAGAGGACCCGTCGTCGGCGCAGCAGCTTCAACCAATTAATTGCCCTTAATACGGCACGAAGATAAAAATGTTTGCTCGTTTTTGTCACCCTAATTTGCTTAGAACTCCAAAAATAAATCGCAACTCCAGAAAAAGAATTTTTTTTTTCCCCTTCCTGGTCTTATGTTCGATGAGCTCAGTAAAGATGTTCTTACTTCGAGATTGCGCCGGGACCCGACGACGGAGGCAGCTGATGGTCGCTGACGGAAGAGTAAACCAGACAGGACTCCGCGGATAGGGGAAGAAAAAAAAAAAAAACACGTCTATATACAAGCGAAGCCAAATTCCGAATCTCTGCAAAAGGTCCCACCACGTGCTCTCCTCGTCTTCTTCTCCTCCCCCAAAATGTCCCCTGCCCCAGCTCGCACGAGCGTCGCCAGTTCACCCACACACCGGGGCACACGTGCAAACGCAAACACGCCAAGAAAAGAGCCTGTTCCCGCGTCCCTTCACGGTGATGGCGGGCCGATTCTCACAAGCTCCACTTCAGCGTAAATTCCAAACCTGTCCCAAAATCACTAGAGGGTCCCTTAAACAAGGGTGCCCAACTTCTACCAAAAAATATATATTTCTTTTTTAGAAAAAAATATTTATAATATGGCCCGGTCTCAACAATAGAGTAATTCCTTACGCGATACGCCTCCTCGAAGTTAGAGGGGAATGTTGGGAAAAGTCGACCCTAGCCGGGTTCGCGATGCCGGAAGCACGTTTCAAGCACCGACGAAACTTTTGCCCAAGCAACAGCACGACGCGGGAGTTGGGAAGTCCGCGCGGCCGTCTCGCTCGCTCGCGGTAAAGCGCCGCTCGTCCCGCGCTCCCCGGCGGTGTCGGCGCGATCGGGGCGGAGATGAGGCGCTCTTCGCGTCCGCGGAGTGTTCCGGAGCCTTCGGAGGCATGGGCGGAGAGTTCTGGGCGCTCACGGCCGGGGAGGACGCGGATTAAGATATGCGGCGTCGAAGGAGGTCGCCCGCTCGGAGACGACGGACGCCCGGGAACAAGGCGCGGGAACGCCGACGCCGCACCCCGTCGAGAGCACGCCGGAAGCACGGACCCGCAACCTGCTCGCGCAAAGCCCGAGAACGTCCGAAGGGTGCGCGGACGCTTAGACTCTCCAGTGTCCAGGGACTGCCCTTTCCAGACGCACGTGGCAGACTCAGGCGATTTCCTAAAGGCCCTGTCACACTGAGGCAACACGACGGCAACAGCAATACAACACGTTGTCCAACGGTCGGGCAACTTGTTGCTCACTCCCCGTGTTGTCCGGCAAACCTGCCACATCGCGGCAGCAGCAAGACAACATGGACGACAACTAAAATGTTGCCTCGGTAGGACAGCTTTCGGCAACAAAAACAGCAGCAACTTGTGTTGGACAACGTGTGTTGCCCCGATCGCTGGCTGAGCGAATTTCGGGCCGGCAACGCGACAACATAGATAGCTTCGATGGTAGAGCTAGTCATCTCAATAACGTATCTTACTCAAATAAAGGCTTGGAAAACGTTATTTAACAATACTTTGGGCTGGCGTGCAGCTAAAATAGTTTCGATTAATGTTTTTGCTGCATAGTTACGGAAAGCGATTTTCGAAATGGTCACAGCTAAGGTCGTGAACGTCCAGACTGGTTTTGAAATGAGAACTGCCAAGAGACCAGCTCACATTACTGATAGTAAAATAAAATGGCATGCCTACTCACTCGCTGATGAAGTATGATAAAAATAATTCAGAAAACCAAAGTAAAAAATCGAAGCATTAAAACGACCATTCTGATCATGAGTGTTGACGCTTGGAACTTGGAAACAGCCGCTACCAGACACCTGATTTGTTTTCAAAATACCCAGGACGTTTTGGGGGAATGAAGCGATCATTTAGCAGGCGGTAGGCAAGTAGGCAGCGTTGAAAAATATTTATTCCGCCGATTGTTATGAAGGCCGATCGTGTCGGTGTCACAGTTTTGAAGCACTGTCAGTTCAGCTCAACACCACGCTACGAAAGACGCTTTGGGGTACTGCCGGTGCTAACTCAATTTTACAGTAGACATATGAATTTCATGTAAGAGCTTGACAGAAACACCGCAGTGAATAAGCATACAGTGGTCCCACTCAAGCCGACTTCCGGTAATCGGGCGTTAGGCAGCGCCCCTCACCACATATCAGGAACTAAACACTTTTTATGTTTCTGATTTCTCGTTAGAGAACGCCGTGTAAAAGTAATAGTTATAAAACAAAGTCATTACACCAGTAATACTAATTTTTAAAAATATAAGAGTCCCGATTATTTTTAGAAAGGAATAAAAGAATTCTTGACCTAAAACCGTTACACGGTTGTCCAGGGTTACGACCAATGAGAGGAGTCGAAAAAATAGTCAGAGTGCAGGCGAGCTGGTGTAGTTAAACATGATTGTAAACCTGAGACTGGGGCAGGAAGAGAACACAACAGAAGGTAGTAAAAGAAGAGGAAAAAGAGGGGGCAAAGTAAAAGAGGAGGCAAAAGAGGCCTCCTCTTTTACTACCTTCTGTTGTGTTCTCTTCCTGCCCCAGTCTCAGGTTTACAATCATGTGAAAGGAGTCGAGGCGCCGGGCTACGGGCTGCTGCGGAGATTGCGGACTAGGCATGGCGTTTCTGGCGTTTAAATTCGAAGCATTTGAAGCTGATAATAACGCACCCGCTGAGAAGCTGGCAAATCGTCTATTCTAAGATTTTTTTTTTTTTTTTTTTTGCAAGTAGTATGGTGTTTTATATTCTACTTCGCCGCTCTGAAAGTCGTCGTTTCCGCGTCAAATATCGCTGAGGAACTCGCCGTTACACAGACTGGTATGCATTAAATTGAAACAAGGTAGCGGTGAATTATAAATGTGTGTATATTAAGTTTTGTGAGGTGCTGATTTCCTTCGCATCGATGAAGCTGGTGCCGAATCGTCTTGATATTCGGATTCATGAATAACAAAGTAACCGCGGCTTTCCACATGTAGAGAGAGGCTCGAAACTAATGCAGCCCAAACGAAACTGAAGAAATATCTGAGCGTACTTCGGCGTCGCAAGTTTCGATTTAGAATTTACTGATCGCGTTCTTTTTAATGTGTTCTCAAGTAGTGCTCTTGAAATAAAAGCATCCAACTAGTGTAAATATATGTGATCGTTCTGGTAACTGCGAACCCTGGTTCAAATCGTGTTAAAAAAAAAAAGGTGAATTCCTGCGTTTGAAACGGCACTACGCCTCCTTGTCAATCGGTGTTCGGGAAGAATTAAGCGCTCACATCAGTTAAAAAACAACACAGGGATGTAGCTGCTCAAACTCTCTCGCATGTTCTGTTCATGGTATTAGTCGATGCACAAAACTGAGAAAAAAAATAAATTTATCATTAAAGAAACCTTGTACGACTCGCCATATGCGCCATGCCCTCGATCAGTAAGAAAAGCTCCGAGCACTGCATAAAAAGCGTAAGCAAGCACAAGCACAACAGTGCACACGGGATAGCACTGCATAAAGGTAAAAACAATAACAAATAACTTTCTTTGATAAAAAAAAATAAGCATAAAAGATGACACAGCACGTATCATAACGCTCTAAAAAACAAATAAAAAAAACTGAGAACGCAGTCACTCTTGATATCACAGAAAGTACATATTCATGTTTCTTTTTAAAGCCTGAATTGAAACACTGTCTTCGATTATAGCCATCAGATCAGGATGGTCATTTAGAAGGATGGGTATTTGGTTAGATAGTTTTTGGTTGCCGTAGTTTGTACCTACTTTTTCTCTTGAGTAATTTGTGGATCTAAGATTGTAAGTATGTTCTCTCCAAAGGTACTGTTGAAAGAAGGCTGTTGGCTCGGACTTTATTTGATTATAGATGATTAAAGATAATTTCTTTTTTATAACATTTTGCGATGTAATAACTGGTGCTTTCTGAAAAGCGGAGCAGAATGACCTGTACGGTGTATTTTCTATTAAACGCAAGACTTGCTTTTGCAGTGTGCATAGGTGGTCTATATTTGTTTTTGTTTTTGTTCCCCATAAAAGTAGGCAGTAGTGAGGAGAATGAACCAATGCGTAGTATTACCGTTTCTTTATTTGACGTGGCAATAAATGTCTAACTCTACAGATAAAACCAATGGAGCGCGAGATCTCGGTTCTTAGTATGTCTACATGAAAAGACCAGCTTAAGTTTTCGTGAAACAAAACGCCAAGGTATTTGTGCGAAACAACTTGTTCAATAATTTCGCCGTGATATTGTGTGAGGATTTCTTGCTCGGACACATTTATTGCGTGATCTCAAAATAATATACTTAGTTTTTTTTAGTATTCAATTCTAGCGTATTTGCTATGAGCCATAATGATACATTTCTGAGCCACGTATTGGTATGGTGCTCAATCTCCTTGTAGGTTTTTCCCAGAAAAAAAATATATTAGTGTCATCAGCGTAAAGAATTATGTCTCCAGAAAGCGGTACGTTAGTTATGTAACTTATGTCATTGACATACACTAAAAATAACAGCGGGCCAAGAATAGATCCCTGCGAGACACCGTACTTTATTTCACCCATATTTGACTTCGCGTTATTAACGTCTGTATATTGCAACCGATTAGATAAATAACTGTTTATTAGGCTAAGCGAATTCCCTATAATCCCACATCTATAGAGTTTCCCCAATAGAATATCGTGCTTGATTGAATCGAACGCTTTTTTTTAAGTCAATGAATACGCCTGTATACAGTTGGTGTTCAAAACTAGCAATTATTTTATCTTTTATGCTTAACAGTGCCTAACTAAGCGACTTGTTCCGGAAGTGAGCGCTTCGCAGACTTTTTAACTCTTCCGAGTGCTATTTTCAACAGCGTGGAGGGCGCAGAATTGTTTTCTTGTCACCTCGAGAGAGCCTGCTTGTTGCGCACTAACGGCGTCATTGGATGTGAAAATTTGGAGATTCCTGTTGATCAAGTGGGCATACCACTCCCGTTTAAACGATTATCATCCAGATTTAATTCAAAACGAGATTATCAAAACCCACTCGAAGACACGAGAAAGCACGAACCAAAACATTGACGCAATGCGCTAGGAAGCCCAGCAGACGCCCGACGGGAAGAAGCATCGAACTTCCGGTGACTTCACCAGCGCCGGGCTCGGAGAGCAGCTCTGCGCCATCCAGCCATCCTGCGACGGACGGCGAGAAACAGTGTCGATACGGCGACGCGAGGGGCTCGGGGCCAATCTTGATCTGCGCGTCGCTAATCCCTCGGCTGGATCGGCATTTCTGCGACGGCGCGTATGCCGCCGCCCAGGAGGAACAAAGCGGCGGCGTTCAAGTCGGCCGGGGACGCTCCTTCGGCGGCCTCGACTGCGTCGTCCGATGGTGCGGATAACCTGTTTCGCGGAGTGGCCACATTTACGCCGGTTCGTAATTCAAAGCAACTGCCGGCGATGGCCGCCGCCGATTGCGGGCTCGGCGACGCCCGTCGCCCCGACCGACGGATCCTTCGACGTGACTCCGGCTCCTCGCACCTTGTTGTTCCAGCCTCGTAACTCGAAGAGCGGCACCCACCGGTTCGCTTCGCGCACCGCCTGCACAGGAGTGCGAGCAACCGGGACGTCCCTCGTAATGGCCGATATCCACTGGCGCGACGAACGCGGAGGGTCGGGCGCCGACAAGTTCACTTTTGGCCAAACCTGAGAACTTGCCAATTCATCGCTACCAACAACTTTCCAATCAGCTTAGCCCCAATGCCCCTGCAGAGCGAGTGGTAAAGAGATCGCTTTTTGCTTTAGCTGGACAGATTGAAACGAAAACGCATCATTAATTGGTGTGCAAGTGCTCCAAGGTGCGCAAGGACGCTCCGGGACTTCTGACAGTGTGGTGCGGTCCGCTTATATCTGGATCCCTCCACTCCCTCGCCTAATGAAGCGCGATTACCCCCTTCCCCTCTTTGCGAGTTACCGAACGTGATCAATCAATTCTTTACCGGCGTCAATTCCCGCGTCCGTAATTCGCTCTCCAGGGAGCGATCGATAAATGCCTGCATGCCTGAGCGCCCCTTTGTCCGCCTCTCGTCCGCCTTGTCAGAAGCCGCCCTTGTGACATCCATGCTGCTCTCTTTACGCTCCGGTTCAGCAGGACTTAGCCAAGAGCGGGAGCGGCGGCCCCCACAGACGCGCCAGTTGAAATCGATGGAACGAGGCAGGTTCTCCCCCGTTGGTGTGCACGGCGGCCGAGGCCCCTTGCCTCGGGGGCCAGCGCGCGCACCAGGGCCGGGACCCCGGACGCGCTGTGTGGCGGCGGGTCTTTGGCTCGGCCGTCCTGGTCCCCGGGTCCCGGGGACATCGGGGCCGCAGGAAGCGGAACCGGGCGAGCGGTGTCCCCGTTGCGCGCGCCGCATCCCAAGTGGCTCTCCGGGGACAGATAGGAAAAAAGCGGAGCAACTCAACTTCGACCCGGAAACAAGGCGACAGATAAAGAAAGCCGGGCGGATCCCGCGTCGCCCGACCACGCGCCGCGGAAACGGGACCAGGTCAGCCCAGGGCTGAGGACGCCGCGGCGTGCCCCGTCGCCTGGGCACGGACGCCGCCGCGGGCGACTCGCGACACCGGCAGGGACGCCGCTCCGGGACGAGCTGCAGGTCCCTCGCTCGCCTTCTGCGTCGCTGGGAACAACGCAGTCGCCCCCCTCTTCCCCCCCAGATATTTTGGAAGCTTCTAGTAAACAATTCGGACGAAGGAGAGGAACATTTCCTCCCCCACAGTTGACCCCATCTCTCGAACACTTCCGACGTTTCTGGAATGACGGACACAGATACCTTCTCGAACCATAACTAATGTAAACATCAACGAGGTCTCCTCCGCTACGTTCGCAAATTACATCCAGTGAACACGCGCTCTACTTGTTGTCTCGCATCTCCTTACATAAAACAAGGTACTATTCGAACTGAAGGTTTCAGTCACAGAAAATAGACCAAGCATCGTTGAGAAGGTTTCGCGACTTGATTTCCGGAATAGACTGAAACAGTGAATATTTAGATTACGACAGTAACTCCGCGCACGCCAGTTCGTTCTAAAAAGTTCAGCGGAGTTATGGCACAGCTTTCCCGCAGAGACAAATAAGAAAGCAAAAACATGAACTGGGAAAACCTGTGATGACTACTGACTTTCACGGACAAAATAAATAAAATAATAATAACGTTGTGTGCATGTCTATACAGCCGGAAGTCAGTCAGCCTCAATTGGTGTCTGGTGGATCAGCTGCAGATGAAAAATTTAGCCAGTGCAGCACAACCGTTAGCAGGCACGTAGCCAGGATTTTGTTTCGGGAGGGGCCCGCCTATGACAAAATGCTCCATGAGGGGGAGAGGAGGTCCCAACAAAATGTAAAATTTGGGTGGGGGGGGGGGGGGGGGGGCGGGCCCCATGGCCCTCCCCCCTGGGTACGTGCCTGACCGTTAGCTATAGGGTCTTTAACGTGCACCACGCAGTACTGAAAACACGACCGCACGCCGGTGCGATGCTCATCCAGATCGAAATGGGCAGGGCTGGGGAGTGAACCCAAGATCTCTAAGTTCTGCAACGCAATATTAAATAAAAAAAAAAATGTACCGTGTGTTTCTCAAGCATAGAGACAGGCACGTAGCCAGGATTTTGTTTCGGGGGGGGGGGGGGGGGGGGGCGCCCATGACAAAATGCTGTATGAGGGGCAGGGGGGGAGAGGAGGTCCCAGCAAAATGGAAGATTTCGGGGGGGCCCGGGCCCCATGGGCCTCCCCCCTGGCTACGTGCCTGCCTAGAAACCAGGCCAGGGTGTCGAACCGGAACCGAACCGAACCGAAAACCGGAAACGGAACCGGTATTTTTTCCAGAACTGAACCCGAACCCGAACCGTTATATTGTTATCGCGATGAACCCGAACCGGAACTGAACCGGAAAAAAAATAACGGTTACCGGCTCATGTCAAAACGGTTCGGCCACGCGCTGTTGACAATGAATGTGCTATCAATGCCATTTGTTTTTTAAGCGCCGTCAACTGACACACACCTCGCTTACATATTTTTCTTCTCCACTCAGTCTTAGGAATATAAACGCTGCATCCATGAATCTTGACAAACGCTGCATCCATGAATCTTGACATAGGAACCAGTACTGCGCTGGTCGCGGCTTGCACGGAAAAAAAAAGAATTGGAAGGCTGTGAAAAAAAAAAAAAAAATCGCGTCACGGGATTTCATTTTCCTACAATTTCGTAAATCCTAAATGCTGCTGTGTGCTCAGTTCATAACACGTTTCTAGAACGCGCGAGTTCTTGGAGCTTGCTTCCATCGGAATGAGAAAAGAAAAGGCTGTGGAGTTTGATAATAATGCATTCGGTTTCGTATAGGCACTTAGAAGCTAACATATTTGTGAGACAGCGAACTCTTCTATTTTAATATTTATCCTATTACGTCCTTTTGGCGTTGCGTTCGGTGAAGTGTTTTTCATATTCCGTATCTTGTTTAATGAAAACTTCTTTAAGGGTCTAATTTGAGTTACCGAAGGCTAGTTCAAATAAAGAAAGCTGTATTTTCTCCCCACTGTTCCTTCAATTGCTTACACGCCGAGGTGGCGCGATAGTTAGCGAGTTCTACTTGTAAATGAGTTTGTAAGGAGGTCGCGGATTTTACAGCTACTGCGTCGGACCCAATTAGATGAAGTCCGAATGCGTAAACGTCGGTGAGGTAACCTTTGAGTGTACATAAAGAAACTATTCCTGGTAGAAATCCCTGAGCCTTACACTACGATGTTTCCCGTTTCGTATGTGCTGATTTCAGATGTTTTATTTGTAATTTATTTTGATGTTGCAATTCGTCATTTATAATTTCCGAGCCGGTTCGCGAACCGGTTCAGCGCCCCGAACCGGTTCGCGAACCGGTTCGCGGATCGAATTAATCGAACCGGAACTGAACCGGAACAAAATAAATTTACCTGAACCTGAACCGTAACCGAACCCGTATTTTTTTCGGTTCGACACACTGCTAGAAACCAAGATATTCTAGCAGCATTTAAGAACTATAAAAACCCACAAACTCCTCACCTAAAAAATAAAAAGGGGCGCATATGATTATAATCAACGCTTGTTCTGTTCCGTTCATAATGACCACAGGAAGATATGGGTGCCGTTAACACTAAGCATAGTCATCTTCCGGAGGTATATGCGTGATTGTTGATGGCAACCATGTAAGTGGTTTTAAACTTTTTAATTCAATGAACGAGTATTTTGTAAACGTTCAGGACCCCTTAGTAACTGAAAATGAACCATCGCGCTGCCTTATGATGACCATGCATTCCTTAACAAACTCGAAAATGTTATCGCCAACAGCTCCTCGAGAAATCGAAGCACTTATTAAGGGTAATAAAGAATGAAGTAGCCTCCGGCTTAAAACCAATTCTTACTAAAATACGTGTCCTAATATATAAGTGGTATTTTATCTCATATCATCAACTGTATACTTCAGTGGTTCTCAACCATTGATGCTTCGCGGACCCTTTGTGGATCGGCGGAGATAATGAAGGACTGTGGTGAGGGGAAGGGAAAGGCATAGGTGAATTGTGAAAGCGATGTAATAAATAAATTATACCTAAGGGCAAGTGTGAAGTAAACTTCTGTTATTGACATACACACGTGAAAACTCACGCGAAAATTGGAACGCTTCTTCTCAATCTGAGAAAATACACGCAACGTTTATTGCCGGGCTTGACTCACGAGGCTGGGCTTCGCGGCCCCCAAAGGGTCCGCGGACGCCCATGGGAGAACCACTGGTATACTTTACAAGCTGGTGTATTTCCGGATCGGCTTAAAATTGCTAAAGTTACTCCGGTATTCAAATAAGGTAAAGCACATTTACAAAACTATAGAAATATATCGGTTCTGTCCATATTTATTAATTGTTTAAGAAAGTTATTCAGTACAGATTACATCAGTTTCTCTCAAGGTCCGGTGTTTTAAATAAATTTCAATGTGGTTTACAAGAAGTCAAATCTACGAAACAGGCACTTCTTGGGGCAGGGGACAAATAATAGAAAACATTGAAAATAAACAGTACACACTATGAATTTTTTTTAGATTAAAAAAGAACATTCGACACTATTTAGCACGATAAAGTATTACATAAGCTTCAACTGTACGGTATACGTGGCGTAGCTTTGGCTTTGATAGAAAAAGCACCTACAAAACTGCTGTCATTTTGTTAAAGATAATAATACTCTCAAAGTCTCAAATATGTTGAAAGTCAAATATAGTATCCCTCAGGGTCCTATTTTAGTTTATTTATTGTTTGCTCTTTACATTAATGACATTGCAATTATTCCAAGATCACCTGAGATTATTAAGTATGCAGATGGCACCAACACATTTTATACCTCTGCTTTTAGAACACTACTATAAAGTCAATGACAAACAGGTATCTTGCTGACAGCTGTATGGCTCCAGATAAATAGACTGCAGCTCAATTCGGAGAAAACCAGATTTGTAATGTTGCACTAATAAACAAACAGAACAATAATTCCAAAACTTTATGATTTTAAGATAAAATTCTAGAGCAAATTCACGAACAAATATTTTTAGCTGTCTGGTTCCACCAAGAGCTCAGTCGGAATGTTCATGTAAATAAGTTGAGCTCCGAGCTTTCTCAGACAGTAGGTTGTTTATATAACATAATAAATCTAATTCCTACTTGGTTAATCTAATTCCTATATGATTTACTCTATGGTTTACTTAATGTTACGCTACTGTATTTTAGTGTGGGGAATCACATCGGCTTACAAATTACAAGAAGATTATCACTTACAGAAGAAAATGAGGCGGATATTAGAAAATTACTCAGGAAATGTATACAGGACCTGCCTACCGAACTGCTTTTCACAAAACACAGAATACTCAAAGCTAATCAGATTTGATTTCTAGCAAAGGCAACGCGTTCACAAAGAGAAGCTCTATGATATAAAATCGTGTGACGAAATGCATGCATGCACCTTTAGGCACACTTTGCGACGGCTTGCACAAATTCGTACGAACTATAGGAAGCAACCTAAAGACTACCAAATGACTCCCATATTGAATTTTATCGGAAGACCTTGCGTTGCGTTGCGTCATTGCGTTTACCATTTCAACACCCGCCACCAACATATTTCTTATTGATAAATATTTTTTTTACTGCACTAATTATCTTTCTGGGTTTGCTATACTGTTATAGCTTTACCATATCCTTTTCTCTGGTCATTCCGGACCGACATGAATTTGATTTTTGTAATATTGGCGCTTAGCTTTCTCTAAATCTGTGTTTATTTTATTCCCTACTTTTTTTAAACTCATTGAGCGGGAAGGGTTCGCGCGAACGCATCAAACCATGTTACATGTTATTAATTTTTATTTATTTGGTTTACTAAGTCCGCGGCGACCCAAGGTTTTCTAATTTGTTTTTTTTTTTTATATCATTTGGTTAAAGGGAAAGCTATAACATAACATATTTTAACATACAGATAAAAGAACTAAAAGCAGAATCCGCGCATTCTTGTGCTCACACCTCTTCCCACTGCTTCCATAAGGAGCTGAGTAAAAGTATTAAGGGTTTCGTCGTTTATATTTTCGTAAAAAAGTATTTCGCTTTGTTTTTCATTTTCCTGAAATAAAAATGGGCATAGACATAAAATGGCAAGATGATCACTCACGTTTTCCGTCGAAGCGCCAGATATAGCGTTATCTGTAATTATATTTGTGAGGCAAATATCAATGAACGCGGCACTCTCTTGAACCACCCTGGTGGGTAGCGTTATGGTACTGCTACAGGCGCGTTGTTTCAAAATGTCCCTAAAAGGCTGAACCGCATGTAAACGATTTAGCGAGCGACGAGACGAGCGACGGCAACAGCGACGAGAGTCAGCGACAGCGACGAGAGTCAGCGACGAGCGACGGAGATTTCGCACGGTCGCCCAAAACGCCGCTCTGTTTTTGGATTTCTCGAAAACGTCGCTCACCGTCTTGGTCGCTTGCTCCAGTCGCTTTCATGAGTAGCCTCGTCGCGGGACTGACCGAGCGACAGCGAAGCGGGTCGCCGTCGCTTGCCTTGTCGCTCGCCAAATCGCTTACATGCGGTTTATACTAAACTCTTTTGCATGTACATTGCTGTAGATTGTATTGATGTTAATGGTCCCCAAGTACATGTGTCCAGAAGTCGCAACAACCTATCAAAAGTTTCCAACAATTCCGGAACACTGCCAGAGGGCGGTCTCTACGCAGTTGCAATATTCACAGACTCCTGTTTGCCAACGAGACACTAGATATTATTGTTGATTAATTTGTAGCCTTCGAAAACTTCGTAGCGTAAAGTATTCGTATAATATATGGCTATTCCACCACCCCTTTTTATTGTTCAGCAGAAGCTTTAGCTTGCGTAATTTATAAAATAAGGCGGATACTCGTTTGCAGTGAGCCACCGTCTCGGTAAATAACATCACGTCAAACTGATGCCATTTACGCCATTATAAAGCAACATTTGCATTCTAACAACTTTTCCGCCCCTTTCAACGAGGATTTCTACCATTCTTGCTTCCATGGCCCTAGTTCTTCGAGATTTCTGTATCACTGTGGGCAGCGCGTGCTTCCCTTGACATATTTAAAGACTCGAAGGTACACCTAAAATAACTAATAGCCTACATAAAAAAAAAATTTCAGCCTTTCCACTCTGGTGCAGAAGGAAGACCAGCGGAGCTGTACAATGGAAACGAATGGCCGGCCGCAAGTCGGCAAGCCAGAGTGGAAAGGCTGCTGCCAGCTATGAGCGACGGCGGCAACCAGATACGTGGCTTGCCGCCGTCGCTCATGGATGGCGGTAGGTGTCCAGAGTTCGGTGTCTTCATTTCTTTGCAAGGGGCATGATCCTCGGGAAACTAGCCCTTAACAGCTCCGCTGTAACAAAAAAGACACTAAGTAGCTTTTGCAGGGAGCGAAAATAGCGCGTCTCCCATTGGTGCGGAGGTGTGCAGGCCGGCTCGGAGGCTGACCGCCGAGCATGTTGCCGCGAGGGCGTCTCGGAGGGGTGGCGATAGCATCGCCGCGCGTGTCGGACGGGGCGTCGGGCACGCAGCCCGGGGCGCCGATCGTGGCGGCCGATAACGAAGCTCGCTGACAGCTAACGCGCTAGGATCTCTGCCTCTACCGCCAGCTTTCTTCCTTCGTTAGCACTTGGGCGTCCCGTGAGCACGCGCAGCCACAGCACGACGATGGCAACGCGCACCGAACGTTGATAGCGGTATAAGCGAAAGTGGAAGAGAGTCAACCATACGCTCGTTCGGTGCCAATCTGACCCTGGGACAGAACGGATGCCCGGTGGTCGACTGATGAGACGCCTCGCTGCGTTCACTGGGAGCGAGACTACCTCCCCTCCGATCTGCGGCACGCCCCGTAAGTGCTGGTCTCGGCCGGCAGCTGCTGCCGAGGCACGTTGCCGCCGAGAGCCAACCTCCTCATCCACCATCGGGACCCAAGTTGCTCAGGCTGGGAAGGACGGTTCCGGACGGACCAGCATCTCTGTCACCTCCGAATCGCTTCAAGAACATCATCCCTAGAAGTATTTTCTGCGCGCTACGAAATGTCACAGCGGACTAACCGGTTTTCTTTTTCTTTTATTTTATGTTTTATCCCTGAGCACTGAAAAAGAGCGAGCCTCGAATGCTGAACTGCAGTAAGGGTTTTCAGGAGCTTCTGACCGTTTGCCAATGTTCCCGAGCGCCGTCCAAGGTGGTGCGGAGGGCGGCGATTCCGAGGACAGAAGCGATCACCCAAAGTTTTCCTTTCCTTGATAGGCAATAAGTTACCTCACCTATTAACGCATCGGAAGCCCCGTCGAGCGGGAGCCTGGAAGCTTGAGGCCTCGGCTCTCTGTCCCAAGGGAGCTCTATCGCGTCCGGGTTCCAGTTCGTTGCCACTTGCGACCTGTTTCTCGTGCTCATAAGGTGGATCCAGGATCACGAGCGACTGACACAAATATAATCGCGCCGCGTTTCGCCACACAGCACCTAGCGGCGGGCTTACGAACTTGTGGCAAATTCGGGTGATCGCTTCTGTCCTCTGGCCTTTATAAAAAAAAAATAAAGAAAAAAACTCTTTTTTCTGTTGTTAGAGGTTTTTTTGGTATCCGTTTCAGCCGATCTAAGATTCGGAGTGCCCTCACATTCTCGCACCATGAAGGAATAATAACTTCTCACGATTCGTGACAGGAAAAAAAAAAGTCCGAAACATACGAGCAATATTTGAACAACATTTACAGTTGAAACGCGATAAAATGATAAGCTTAAAGGTGTACTGAACCGAAATTTCGAACCCACAAAACATGGCTGGAGCGATAGGCGAGACGCTGCAGAACCCCAAAACACCACTCATACAGCGATATCTCTAACGGATGGAAGTATTTTTTTGGAAAAGAAATGCGCGATTGAACACGGCCGACGAGGCCGACGAGACGTCTGACGTCACGATTCTCATTCCCTATCCTCCTCGCTTCGTCCCCGCGAGTTAGTGAGCTAAAGAAAGAAGGAGAGAAGCGAGGCCGCTTCCCCTCCTTCTCAACTGCTCCAGAAGGGCAATGACGTCATAGTACTCGCTTGATAGTACTCGTGAAACTTACACGGTGAAGCCAACGCTCGTGGCACATAAAATACCGGCATGGCCGTAAATGATGTTACGGGCAAGCTATGTACAGCAATCGGACATTACTAGGGCACAATGTGGCAAGGCTAGCAACCACCCTTGACCGTGCAAGAACTATTGGCTACACGAGTACGATACGCTTTTCGCTTCTCGCTGGCCGACCTTGAAGCAAGAAGTAGAGGGCTCGCGCTCTCGTCATTTCGCTTCCGGACCCCTTTAAGCTGAGACTTGAAGCTCCGCCTTCTGCTAGAGCTTTTGGCCTTGCTGACGCAAGTGTGAACGCGCGAAGACGCGCAACCAAAGCACTGCGGAAGCCAGTGAGCTCGCGCTGAAAGTGTAACTTCTAGTCTCAGCTTAAGGGCGAACGGAGTATAGCGAATTCGTTGTTTTCAAATTTGGCAGAACATGAACCTCCAGGATTCTCGGTGCGCAAAGCTCTTCTCGGGCAGTGGCTAGGTAAGGTAAGAAAGCGATGTCAACGTAAAATGTTTGACTGCATACTGCTGGACTGCCAATTTGCTTGTTTTGTTCTTCTTTAAGTGTAAAATGTCTCAGACAACTGAATATTTGGCGCGCCTTAAAACGTTGACTAGGGATGCCCTGAGAGTATTCAATGCGTTGCATGTGAAAACATTTACCATGTAGGAAAATGTTCCGGAACGACAAAAACATCATATAAAAGCATGACTGCTGAAGCTCTAAAAACCTGGCATTGTGCCACGTGCAAAAGGCGACCAAACAGTCAGTCACCAGGCGACCTAGTTACTCAAGATTACCAAGACTTTAACTTGGTATCTGTCATGACTAGGATGTCAGAGATAGATAAGAAGTTGACTGATGTACTGGGAAAGGTAGAAAGTGTAGAAAAATCGCTTAGCGCACAGTCGAGCAAAGACGACATAATGATGAAAAAAATAGAGAACCAAACAAAAACAGTGGAAGGAATGGAAAAGAGCTTGAATGAGCTCAGCACTAAATATGATGAAATTCTCTCAACGCTAAAGACGCAAGAAAACACAATGAATGAACTGAAAAAGAAATCAGATGACCTAGCAACCAGGTTGGAACAGAGTAACAATGGGAAATCGTCGAGCTCAGAAGTGCGCTAAACGAGGCTGAAATGTGCTCTCGTAGAAAGAATATAGAGATTCACGGCATAAAGCAACAGAGGCACGAAGATATAACGAAGCTTGTTCAGGAACTCGCATCAAGACTTGAACTTCCAGTTCCCACTCCCGAACAGTTTGAGGCCGCACACAGGCTCAAAGCCAAGGAAGGAAAAGTCCCTCCGATCTTGGTTAAGTTCAAGAAAAAAGCGAGCAGAGACTTGTGGACAGAGCAAAGGACTACACTCAGAGCAGAAGGAATCTACATTAACGAAAATATAACCAGAGCTCTTCGGAGCCTGTTTTGGGAGACAAAGAATGCGGCCAAAGAAAAGTCATATAGATTTGTATGGATGCGTAATGGTAAAATATGTGTAAGGCAAAAAGAGAATGCTGCCGTGCTTCTATCCAAATTGAAACTGTGAGAGACCTGAACAGAATTCGTTAAAATGGACAACTCATTTCAATCATTCCCTGACTGAGATGACATTATAGAACGTACTAAAACAGATTATGAAAGTAACTTTTTTACACTGTTACATGTTAATATTAGAAGTATGCAGAAACACTGGGATCAATTGAATGTCTACTTGTCAGACAGGTTGAGTAGCCTAGATGCGTTAATATTGACCGAAATCAATGATGGTGGGGCTGCCTCTTTAATATACAAACTAAATACTTTCCGTTCACATTATCTTTGTCGTGAAAAACGTAAAGGAGGGGGTGTTTTGATGTTTGTCCGGGATGACTGGGTGTCAGAGCGCCTGGAGACAACGTTTGCTACTGCAGAAGTGGTAGTAGCATCAATATACCGACAAAATGAGTCCTTTACAGTCTGTGCTGTGTACAGACCTCCAACCTACAACGTAGCTCCCTTCTACGAAGAATTCAGTTCTCTCTTAAAAAATTTAACAATAACCCTCACCTGATTTTGGCAGGCGATTTCAACATCGTTGCTAAAAACCTTTCTAGAGGCGGATCATCGGAGTACCATAATATATTAGCTGAATTTGGATTGGAAAATACTATTCAAGACCATACGAGGGAGGAATGTTTAGGGGATAGTATAACGAGAAGTTGTATCGATCATATCATTGTAAGAGTAAATGAAATGAGGGTATTATCTGGAGTTATTAAACAAAAAGTTGCTGATCACTACTTTAATAATAACAACACTACTCCAAGAAAACGATGGTGATAACTCGTATGTGGAAAATGAAAATGTAATTATTTTTGACAACAGAAATATTGACAGATTAATTCAAGCTTATGATTGGCATTTGCTTACCGAATATGACCATATCACTGCTTACCCACACCTAAGAGATAAATTCAAGGAAATATATTCGAAATCAAGAAAAGCAAAAATACTCAAGAAAAGAAAAGATAAAAATGTATGAATTGATAAAGATATAATGGAGCTCTGATAATCAAAAGACAAGCTTTGGGAAAGATGTAAAAAAAAAATACAGATAATCCGGTTCTGGAAGAGGAATTCCGGAAAATGAGAAATAAGGTAACAGCAACGATACGGCTAGCAAAAAAGGAATATTTCCTGAATGAATTCAAAGGATGCAAAGAACCTGGGAACTTAAACGACAGTTAGCTGGTCTGAAGGCAAAACAAAACATTGATGAAGCAATCACAAAAACTTTTCGAAAAAGAACAGATTGTCGAGCACTCGGAAACGCTTTCAATCGCACATTTATTGATACTGCACAAAGCATAAAAAACATGATAAATAAAATTGAGGAGTCCGTTGTCGACACTAAAACTAATATGACATCATCGTATTTGCCTTTGATTACTGAGTGCGAGCTAGAGGAAATACTTTCTGGTATGTCTTTACTGAAGCCAGCCGGTCATGATCTAATACAAGTGCGGGACCTTTACTGTAATTTCGAGAAATTGAAAAATGCTTTACTTGCTATTCTTAATGGAATGACTGGAAGGAAGCGCCACGTGTCGTCGTTACCCACTTATTTTGTCCCCGTCTTTCGGCGCTTCTTTCCAGTCATGAACAACCAACTAGCCCAACTTAACATTCTTAATGGCATATTTGAAAGCGGAAATATTCCAGATGAGATGAAACTGTCTACATCAGACCAGTATACAAAAAAAGGATAAAAAAAAATAACTGAAAAATTATAGGCCAATATCAATACTTACAGCTCTAACTCATATCATGGAAAAGCATTTAGCGAAAGTAATGAAGTCATTCAGTGACCAATTCTCTTTAATACACTCTTCACAATACGGGTTTCGCAAACAAAACAAAACACGACTTTGTTGATGGAAAAATTTTTAGACATCATTTATCACTCGTTAGACAATAATCAAATCGCTCTTGCACTGTTCCTTGACCTATCTAGAGCATTCGACACCATAGACCATTCAATTATGCTAGCTAAATTATACAGAATGTGTTTCAAGGGACCATTTTATACACTTTTGAAAAATTATTTCAAGAACAAATTTAAAATCGTGAAGCTTAAGGGTCAAAAAGTGACCCGATTCAAATGAAATTCGGTGTACCACAGGGATCAGCTTTGGGTCCTTTACTCTTTAACATTTATAATAATGGGATACGTAACCTGAACCTTACATCGAATCTATTCCAATACGGAGATGACACAGCCTTAATACTACCACACGAACACTATAATCTCGCTGCTCCGATTTTTCAATAAAATATAGTGGAATTAGTGAGTTGGTTTAAAAATAATTATATTTTTGTCAATAGCGACAAGACTAAACTGATGTGCTTTAGAAACCCTCATAAACATGTTCCATTTGATGTTCCTATATTTCTTCATGATCGACAGTGTCATTAGTGCAACTGCCAAAGAATGGAAAATGTTAGAACAACACCCTATCTTGGCCTGCATTTCGACGAACATGTTACATGGGGTAATCACATTGAACAAATTACACAAAAACTTCATGTTGTTTCAGCATATCTTTATAAGCTGAAAAGTGGCCGTGACATCAATTTGAGGAAAGGTGTACCTTTCATTGGGGGAATCTGCACTCCGTTACGGTATTACAATATACGGAACATGCGCTAAATACAAACAACACAAAATCGATAATATCATAAATAGATGTGTTAATAACATAGTATATGGGTCTAAATATGAGCCTCTTTAAACTGAAGAAAGAATGAATGCAGTTGGCATATTATCTTTTAAAATGTATTTAAATTTGTTGTTTTAACCAGCCACTATTTCTCCAGTGCGTTCAGAGACATACCAAACAGAATAAAAACACTCCGACAAACAGAAACCTATGCCATTGCAAAAATTAATACGAACGACGAAAAAAAAACAGTATTATGTTCCTGAGATATTTAACAACTTACCTAAAGATCTCCTTAACCTGTCATCCAAGAAGCAGATCAACAAGAAGATAAAAGAGTGGTGTTTTTCTGTCTAGTGATGTAGTGAACGATAAAAGATGTATGTAGATACTGATTTGTGGAATTGTTTGTTTGATGTTTCTTCGGTTACCAGTGACTGAGTTTATTATTGCGTTCGATGTTACTTATCGCATAGACTTGTTGTTAGTTCGTTACCACTGACTGATTGTTTTTCATTGTTACATCTGTTGTTGCATTTCGCGTTGAATTTTGTTAATAGCACGTGAACTCTCGTAGCTGCCTGTACTATTTTTGTACTTTTCTCCCCTTTTTTTTATCCTTTTTATCCTAATCATATAGGATGTTAAGTGTCGCATGTGCTTGTGATTAATTTAATTATGAATTATATTTATGTCTACAATATAAAAATATTTACTGCCATGTCCCGCATACAAGCGTTCTACGCTTAAGCGGGCTGGATTGTTTGCCGCTTTTTGATTAAAAATAAGCTTTATCCTTTATCCTTATCCTTACCATTGCATTCGTAAAAAAACGTTTAAAAGAAAAAAAAATATATACATATGCTTCTTTTTTCGTGCGGTGGCGCTAGTTTACGAGCCACAGCCGCAAAGCATTATAATTATTCTTATAATCGGGCTTGCTTGGGTAGCTTGGAAGCTCAGGCACGCAGGGTGCAACGTTTACGGGGCGGATAGTAAAACTCCGGTCGTTTGCGCCACTGGAACTCGATGCTTTTTACCACTTCAATTTACGCCGCTTCTTTCGGTATATTTTAATCTTTTCTAATGTTTTTGTTCCGTCGTTTGCCGCTTTTCTCTCCAGTCTTCCTCTGACACCATCTCGCCATAAATTTGCAATTGGCAGGGCTTTGTCGACTTCGGTCCTTTCGCCGCAGTAGAATTTTCTGTGACAAGCTCTCTCGCTGCTTAGTGATGATCGAGGCTGGCTTGCCAGAAGCCGCTTTTGACCTTTGAAATGCTGATGCCGGCTCCGAATGAACGCCGCCTTGCGGAGGAGCCCTAGGGAAGCGGTGCTGTACACTCTGTCTACCGGGCACCCAAGTGTTGGGAAGGGCCGGAAGAGACCTTTGCGCGCCAAGAATCCCGGAGGTCATGGTGGGAAATGGGGGCAAACGGGGTGCGACTTAGCTGCGATAAAGCTATTTTTGCCATTTTTTTTAAGCAATATACGTAACATAACGCTTTTCTTGCATTACCTACGAGTGTACCAGTACGCGGAATCCTATAGCTAATATCGGGCAAGACTTGCGTTCGCGGAACGTGATGTATGCTATTAGTGATATTTCCATAAAGTATTGAAAGGCGGTGTCTTACGACAGCCTCACGTTGCGTCATTTTATGACGTAGACAAATGTGGACTGCTCGAAAGACATAATATTGCGGCGTTCTCCCTAGATTGTAATTGAGCTGTTTCAGCTGCCCCCGTTTTTGCTGGAAAGAAGACACGAGGGAGAGGAGTGCTCGCTCAGGCTCAGAAATGTCTTCGACAGTCCTCTGGCATAGCCTCACCTGGCATAGCCTCCCGCCACGTCCGATCCTGTCGAGACCGGTTATAACGAAATAGCGGATATAGCGAAGTGATATCCGATTCTCGTTGACTTTGTTATAACCGTTCTCGACAGTTATATACACATCTGGGCGTGGCGGGAGATACGGGCCTGCGAAGCATGACGCCCCCGTATGTCCGGAAACCCCTTCGATCAACCTATGTGACCAAGACAAGTCCTGCGCCTTCTCCCCCTAAGCGTCATCGTTGCTTGCAGCAGCGTCTACCTTGCGTTGGACCAGCGCGTCTCGCAGCATTTCCCAACGGGCGCGACGATAGCGACACCATGACGGATGCGCCTGTCGCTTTGTTGCGATCGAACTTCAGCGTGTCTTGGGTAGGGAATTCACTAATGATGACGTCATACGCAGGCCTTCTATTGAATCGGCGCAGTGGCTGCATCTGTGACGTCAACACGACGGCGCTTTTGAAAAGTTTCGAACGATCGCCGGATATAAAAAGAACGCAACGGTCAGAGCGACGGTGCTCGGATTCGTGAGCCTCGGTGTGACAGAACAACAGCTCGTATACAGCGAAGAAGCCGCAACGCTGAACTTGCAACCTGGAGGCGAACGCGAGGCCCGGATCAGCGTTGGGCCCAGACTCGCTGACTGGAGACGAGTTTGAGCCGAACGCTGACGCGGCGCTCGTGTCCAAGTTATCCCTTTTCCGCCTTCGCGTTGCAAATTCAGCACTGCGGCCCTCTTACCAAGGAGGACAGAATCGTCTTCCGGCCGCGACAATGCCAACCTGCTCGGCTTATCATGAGGCCAGAGCCGGCATCCAGGAGCCTAAAGGCCGGTTCAGACATCTGCAACGACCACGTTAGCTACGACTGCGTTCGAACTTCGTTGACCGGAGCGACCGCGTCGCGCGTACGCACTCTCGTTTGCAACCACTGCAACAAGCGGAGCAACTGCGGCAAACATGACGGTCGTCAGCACAGCAGCCGCTTCTGCGTCGCAGTCAGCTCTTTTGCGGTGCATCTAAAAAAAAGGGACTCGCTGCCATTCACTGGTCTAGCATAAAATATACAGTTTTGAATAACTCAAGTTTTGAATATTTTTATTTTTAAGAGACAGGGCTCGCAGGGCGTAGGGGATAAATAAAGGAAACAAACAAATGCCAGCCGTCTTAGACCACCACGATTTTAACGCGGGACCTTACCAATGGTACGAACCTCGCCACGTGCTTCTTCTACGATTACATTGGGAGCTGTAACTTTAGTAGCGATGTGGCCAAGTAGAGATATGATTTCGTGATCACCTAGACGTCGCAAGCGTTCAGAAATGCTGCCATTATTCACTTTTTTTGAACGATAAGGATAATGACAACGTGCCCGAAATTTCGCGTCCTTAACACACATCTTCAAAAACAGTGCGCACCAGAAGTACCTCGAACATGAGCAGACGCATGGAGTACGCACAATAGGAAATCTGGGCGATATTCGAGGACACAATTGCTTCTAAGAAAGGACCGCTGGAGTCGTGCTAAACAAACACGACGGCACGAGCGTTTCTGCTGTCCACGACATCGCGGCGCGGGCAGATGCATCTTCTCTTCTCGGACGTGCAGGTGTATCATCCCTACACACGACGACGATTCATGGTCAAGGTTGCGCTCACGCGGAACGATGAGTTTCCAAGACGCCGACCACGATAACGATCACCGCCGATGCCATGTCGTTCTGTGTCTTCGTCCTTTGTCTCTTCCCCAGTCTCGTGTTTACAACTATGCTCAAATTATACGAGCTAGCCAGCACCCTAACCCAGGCACGTAGCCAGGATTGTGTTTCGGGAGGGGGAGGGGGGGGGGGGGGGGCACCCATGACAAAATGCTGTATGAGGGGGAGGGGGGAGAGGAGGTTCCAGAAAAATGGAAGATCTCGGGTTGGGGGGGGGGGGGGGGGGGGGGGGCCCATGCCTTTTCCCCTCACCATTGCTTTGCGACCTGTCCTCGATCCATGATGGGTCTGTCCATGTGGTCGCTCCGTTCGTTCCCAAACGTAGCGAAAAAGCGCAGCACGGCTCCTTGCGTTGCGAACGAACACGAACGACAGGGCGGTCTGGCGCCTCGTTGCCATGGCAACTCGTCTTCCAACCGGTTGCATTCGCTCGTAAGCGTCGCTCTGAGCGCAAGTGTGTGAACTTCGGCACTCGGATCGTGGCGATTGTGTACAAACGTGGCTCTTTCAGCGCCGACCGTGCTCGTGTAATGTGTGCGTAGCCGAAATCTGGCAAGCGCGCCACGTCCTGGCCGGGGATTTGGTGGCGATGGCTGAGAGGACGGGGCCGCGAGTGTCGACAGGGCTACCTGCCGCCGAGGAGTCTCAAGCCGCGGCGCGTGATCTGCATGGTGCGCTGTTTACGCACGCCGGGTCCTGCGGCGCGGCTAATCGGAAGGCTTTCTCGGCGCCTCCGGGCGCCCCAGCTCTTTTCGCCCATGCTAATTGGCGACCTTTTGCGAAACGTGCATCTTATCTGGAAGTGCCCTTCGGCGCTGGTCTCGGCGCGAACGGGCCGTCGTGCGACGGAGGCGACAATTTGCCGCCGCTTTCAAGGGCGTTCCGAGCGCCGAGGGTTCCGGCGCCTTGGGTGCCGCGTTGGGCGCCACTCGGCTGGACCGGTCACGTGACGCCGCTCAAGATGGCGGCCGCCGCCCGCGGGAGGGGCACTTGGTGGACGCGCGTCGTCCGGACCGGTTCGCTCCGCAGCGCGCTCCGACGTCCCTGCAGGGACGCGTTCCCGCGCCGCCGCGCACGTGCACCGAGCCCCAGGACCCGCCGTCCAGGGTTGAGTTTCCGGCGTGCGACGAGGAGTGCCCGAAGCCCGTGCGGCCTGGATTGAGCGCCGCTGCGTGTCTCGGTGTGTGTGTGTGCTCGTGCGTGCCGTGGATGCTGTGGACGTTGCAGGAGTTGGCGCCGTCACTCGCAGCACGGGAATCCCGAAGACATTCGGGTGAGCGTCCGCGTCGCTCGGGTTCCACCTAGGCCAGCCTACCTGGCGGCGTTTCGAGCACCGCGCTTGCTGGCCCAGGGACTGTGTCACTCTCGGCTGCCCGATTGCTGGCACGAGCTCGCGGCATTACTGGATGGGGCTTTGACAACGCCTAAATGCGCATACTTGGCGCGATGTCGAAGCACCATCGAAGGCAGCGTGCCTGCCTGCCTGCCCAGACCATGCCTATCGGTTAACAATCAACTCACCGGGGGTTAAGGTTTGAGGATTTTCGCGTGCTCACCTCGCCGCTTTTAATTATGTCGGGCCTAGACCCCCGTCGCTCGAAGAGGCGACGAAAATCTCCCGGCTCCTCACTGGTCCGTTCTTTTGAACCACGAGCTTGTTTTTATTCCGTCAAGGAAAAAACCCTCCAGAACTCGTGCGCGTACAACTTGCTTTAGGGAATTACCTCGATGCCGTGACACTGGACGGTGGCTTGAGTTTGATTGAGAATTTCAAATGGGTGACGATGGACTTTGGTGACGCCTGCGAGCCTGTAACTGCACAGCCTTATCTAAAACCGGCTTCGAAAAACACCAGTCAGCGTGTTTTTTTTTTTTTTCTGTGTGTTTAATTTTACTTTGTGACATGAGATTACAATCGCCTATTGGACGCGTCTAATTCTAGGTGGCACATTGGATAGTGCCCTTGCAGCAAGGACGGGCAAATTGACTCTTCGAAAAACAGAAGTAAAACGTTGGTTACAGCAGCGGTCACTACCCTCATTACCGTTATTACGTTTTAAATGGGATATTAACTGCGATAGCATTTATTATTTCATTTAAAAGGTGGTAATTGAAATGACAAGATATCGTAATAGATCAACCACATAAAGAAAAAAAAAAAGAACTTCTGGAGGTGTTGCTTCATAAGGGGAGGAAATATCTAGAGGAACATGAACTAAATATAGTCATAAAAAAGAAAGTAAATTCGACGAAAATAGTCCCTGGAGAAGGGGAACAAGAGGGACAAAGGGCAAAAATTTTTTCGGTCGCGCACCAGTCACTTGGCTATGTTTGGATATTTGTGTTTGTCCTTTGTCCCCCTTGTTCCTCTTCTCCAGGGATTATTTTCGTCATTCTTGTCCAGCTTGTTTGCTCCTTTGCATTCAATTGCATTTTAATCAAAGTAAATTCACCTATTATGAAGAGAAACTGTGGAATTATAAAACTGAGAGCGACTTTTATTGCGATAGTCCTATTATGCATGAAATGCAGTATTTAAATTGGTTAAATTTGTTTAGACATCAACCGGTCCTTTCTGGGAGTCATGGAAAACCTATGTTTTTGCGAATTTTCCCGCTCCATTTAACCGGAAAACTGACTTTTCACGTTGCATATAGCGGGAAAGTGAAATGGTGTGTGTAGGTAACGTGAGGCCAGATAACGCGAAATATTTCGTAAAATACCTATTTCCCATCAAAGCGATCGGGGAGGTCGTGTTGAAAAAAAAAGCTGACACCTAAGCTCGACGAGCCGCCTCCTCACCAGAAATTATACAATTTAGTATCACGAAGGCATCCAGTACGATACGTGCACTAAGCAAAAACACCCTGCAGTAAAAAAAGAAAAAAATAGTTTACGACACGTTCAGTTAGAATAAAATATATAAACCACAATGAAGCGACAGCATAATATACGATAAATTTGGTTTACGTTTCGGTGATTATTTACAGTGCAACCTAAGTCGTGATAACAAGGCGCGGCAAATTCGTCCTAAAGTTCTGCTGCATGAAAGATGATTTGAAAAACTCCTTTCTCCCTCGCTCTGTTCGTGAGGGGAATGTGTTCTTTCAGAGCGTGGCAGCAATTCCTCTTGGCTCTCAATATCCTGGAGCAATTCATTACCTTTTATTTATGTCAAAGACTCAGCTACTTGTTTTCTTTTTTTCATGCCTATATATCTGTTTATTTGGTTCGTGATTGTTTTGATATTTTTGCCCCCACCATGCCTTGGCCTTCAAACGTTGTATATTATCAAATAAATAAACAAATATAACAAAAAAAACCTAGAAATGCAAAAAAAAAGAAAATAAACCGTGGCAATTTGTATATAGTCATATTCTCACAACAAAAAGAATGAACTCAAATCTCATTTTGATGTTAATTCGACGTGGATAGGGCAACGTTTCCAAGAAATTCAGCAATTATGAAAGTTTTGAGTTTTCTATCATTTGTTGTCCGTAACTTATTATACATAAATAAATGTTCCAAACATCGATGTTACGTGTGGGATATGTGACCTTTCATCTAGACAAACGGGCTAATTGAGCACGAACCCGCGCGTGATTTAATATTTAGGAATTATCGCTTAAACGATATACTTATTTGTTGTCAATGCACTTTGTACACTATTTCTGAAAGACTGGAACGGAGAGGTGGTCATAAAAACGCTTCCTATATTTCGTACCATTTTTATTTCTGTAATCTGTGCCCGTTTTTAAAGCTTTTGAGAGTGGTATTTCCCCACACTAAATGGCAGTCATTTAAGTACAAGTAAAATAACGTGTAGTACACTCTAAAAGAAACCCATGGGTCGGCTTTCCCGCGCAACGGTCGGAGAGCCAATCACCTCAACGTACGGAGGCAGCTCAGCGAATGACGATGCCGAAACGTATGTTTACACCAAAAAACGCTGTCTGAGTTGTGACATTAAGCAATGCAAGCGTGACGTTTTGCATTGCTTAATGTCCCAACTCACATTGCGTTTTTGGGTCTAAACATATGTTTCGCCATCGTCATTCGCTGAGCTGCCTCCGTGCGTTGCGGTGATTGGCTCTCCGACTGTTGTGCGGGAAAGCCGACCCATGGGTTTCTTTTAGAGTGTATGAAAAAATTTTAACTATGGTGGGTAAAGTGTGACGATGTATATAAGTTAAGCCTACAATGCTTAAAAGTTTCGACGCTTCGTACTTGCATGGTTATACCAAGTCATCCGTATTGTGAATATCGAGCGAAGCGTTTTAAAGACGCTGACTATTTTTATGTTTGAGTTGCACAACCTGATACATTTATCGATACAAGTCGACAAGAGTCGTAACAACGCGTTACCAATAAATGGGATTAAAATAAAAGCCGTGCTTTTTTTTTGCGTAAAAATAAATGTGTTAACATTACAAAAACATTTTAGATTCAACTAAAATTTAAATGTTAAACTCTTTTCAACCTATTGGTTTTACCTTCAAGGGGGTGGCGTGGCTTCGCCAGGCCCTTCAAGTGCCTTTAGCTATGTCCCCTGAGACTTCTGTAAGGCTGTCTCAAATAAACTCATACAAACAAAGAAACAAACAAGCAAAAACCTTATCTGGGAATAAGTTGTGGGATAATCAACTAAACTACCTACCTTGTTCCAAGGCTATCCCACGTCGTGGGTATGTTAAAACGCAACCGCTACCAGCGAACGTCAAATTAATAGGGCTGGGCGTCGATTAAAAGTTTTAACCCGATTAATCGCCACCCTTTAATCGATTAATTAATCGATTAATCGGTCTCGTTTATTTCATTGCAAAATATTAAAAAAAGTCTTTTTTTTTGCTGAATCTGTGATAAACGGTGCAATGTACAACTTAGATTATGAATTAATCTCGATATGTAGTTAAGAAGAGTATCAGAAACCTTTCGCTAAATATTACTTTTGCCGCGTGAGGCAAAGATGTTCGTTGATATTCTCTAGAAAGAGCGGCTTTCTTTCATTGTTCACAATAATCTCTACTGCGCTAAACAGACATTCGAACTACGTTGAAATGGCCGGGGACATGCGTAACTTTGTACTTAATCGGATGCTATAAAAATATCGCCCCTGTACAGTTTACCTTGTTCTAAAATTTGACCTAAAGGTCACCCTTCGTACAGGCGTATTCGTCCACGTCTGCGTTATGGAAGTGTTTAATTTTGAGTTTTTTTTGGTTCGTCTAAATTTTACCGATTAACCAGTTAAAATATTTAATCCCGATTAAAGCATTAATCGATTAATCGGTAGGTTAATCGATCATTTGCCCAGCCCTACAAATTAATATTTTATACTTCACTATTCAACTGTCATTTAGATTACAGCCACTTGGCTTGGAGCACAACGACTTTTGCGAATCTCGAAAAGTCGCACATGTTGCCAAAGAAAGCACCGAGGGCAGACGTGAAAGACTGAGGGCAGAATTCAAACGGGATAATGTCCCGTTTGAATTTCACGGAGCTGGCTTATTCGAGAAGTTTCATGCCATAAATGTCTATTCAGTATATGATTATAGACTTACCACTAGCCTTAAAGCAGAGCAGGTTAGAAATACAAACGTTTTAATAAGTGTTGGTCAAATCTCAAAACATATTCACAATTATCGTATACCCGCGGAGCTGAAGGTTGGGAGCTCGTGGTCACAGGGAAGAGGAACTATGCACGCAAATGCTGAAATACGTAATTCCTAAATTACTCAATCTGTATATAGCTAAAGGTACCGATTGGGCTTAGTTATCGCTAAGAGAGGCAAGGTCACCCTTTTTTATTGACGATTAATTGTAATCACCTTCCTTTCCGCATAGTCTTTTGTTTTTTTAACTATGAGTTTACCTTTGTTGTCCGTCAGTGCCTTTGCGTGTAAACAATGAAATAATCTAAAGCACATGCTCAGCATGTTATGGGGGTTGTGTGGATATTTAGACAGCGTGTAGTTGGTTAGCCATTTCAAAGTTGCGACGAGTCACTCTCTGTAGGTGAGAAAAAGGGGGGCTCGCGCCATGGGTAAGGCGCGCCCGTGTTTCGCGCGTACGAAGTTGCCGCCTCCGAGATCGAGATGCCTCCTCGAGAGATTTGCCTGCTGGCTGGCTGCCCGAGGCCATTGTATTCTATTGTGCTTCCATAGGCCCGGATTGTTGTTTACGCGGCCCGACGCTTCTCTAGCGTTCCATCACGTGGTCTTGGGGATTGTATTCGCCGCACAAACCAAGCTGTTGTTTACCGCCTAAAACCGTCAGCCGCACCGCTCGTGCCGCCTTGTAATGTGCCGCCGCACACTGTCTCCGCGAAGTGGCGTGAACGCGGTTCGCCTTTTTAGAGGTACATGAGAAATGCGCGCCTTTCCGACAGCTAGACATGCCATGGCGGCGACTTCTTTCCCTGGTCGATCCCCCTGGTTTAGGCGGTAGAGAGAGGGGGGGATCGCGGCATGGGGGGGAAACGCACTCCTGTGTTTCGAGCGCGCACAGATGCCGCCTCTTAGATGACCCTTGCGCTCTCGTTGTTTGCTGTAGCTTGTCTGCACCCCACTGGTAGCTAGCGAGAACCCCTTAAAATAAACCCTAGAATAAGGAACAAAAACGTTATCGAGATCCTTCTCTTCGTAAAGATATTGTTTTTATGCTTCTACAATTTCGCTCTTAGAAATAAAATAAAAATTACCCCACTGGACAAAAAAAAAATGAAAAGCAACGCCATTCCTTTTTTTTTTGTTTTCGTAAAAATCTAACGAGTTCCCGTTCCAGTTACGCCAATGCAAAATGGAACGGTGGCGTTCCTCCGAAAAGAAACGCGTTCCAGGAACGCCGTTCTTTGGAACTCCGTTCCGTACAATGCTGGCACACGCCGGGGGCCTCCCTCCGCGTTTACCAGGGGGTGAGCCTGATGCGTCGTATGGGTACGACGGCGCGTGGACGAAGGACGAGTCAAAGGGTGACGAGATCGGGGAGGATACCGCAGAGCTGCTGTCTCGCCGAGTCCATCGCGCGATGCAGTGCTCATGGACGATACCGACTGCCACCGCCGCATTCACGATCGACCGTCCGCTGAGTCGTTGGAAGCGCACGGGGACGCGCCACTCATCCGCAATCCACCACCAGCCCGACAGAATACATATGGGAAGCTGCTTGCGCTCACTACAGGGATGTCCCCTCCCTGGCATTTCCACGGGCTTGACACGGTTCCGCTCCCGCGAAGAAACCTCGCGAAACGTCGTGCATTTGTAAGTTTCATCACACGTGCCGTGTAGGGTTAAGGTCAAGGCCCTTCAACCTCGGTTTGGGGCGATATTAGGAAAATACTCCCGACTTCAGATAACATTATTACGACCAAACGTTTGACTCTGAACAGTAGTTAACGATGACGTTATCGTATACTTTAATAATGGGGAAAAGCGAAACGAACCTTCGTTCGCTTTATAAACCAAATCTCATACCGATTATTGGATTATGAAAAAAGCGTGACTGGTGTGATCCAAAAAAGAAAAAGAAAGTTACGTCTTTTCAACGTGTCACAGAACCTCAGATATTGCTCGCGATTCAGAACGAGGGAGCAGAGGCGCGCGAATTGTGAACACCGACTGATTGCAGGCGCCCGTTTTATAGTCCATATGCGGGAAAATCTGCTTTGCTGCCTGCGTGGACGTAGTTGGTTGACGAACGGTGCAGACAGCCAGCAGAAAAACTGAGGCTTAGACGTTGGACCAGGAGCTTCATTAGGTGGGGGCTGCTTCGGGAGCCGTAAATGTCCCACGCGATAGGCCTCCAAGGCAGGTTCGTCCAAGGGCATCGCATCATCGCTCCCGGGACGTTTTCTCGTAGCTCCCAGCCTTAATACAGATAAAGCCACCCATCTACACTGTCTCACTGTATAGCCTAGCTATCGTGCCAGTTTGGTAAGGGATGGAAACACACGATTTCATATGACTCAGGCATTCGGTCGGGGTCAAGCATTCAAGATAGGCAAAGCATTTTTTTTTTCTAAAATTAACGGAGACCAAGTTTAATTTGAACGCTGTTTTTTTATCTTTATTTTTTTTTTTAATGTTTATTGAAGGAATTGGGGCAGAAACTCATATTTCTTCGGGCGGACGGAATATTTGACATCTTGACTTTTTTCGCATATATCTAGGATTACTTTACAATCTTGGTAGCTGTTGAAGACATCTGATTCTCCTTTTTTCAGATGGTATAACTTATCTGGTGTACAATAACCATTTATAGAGTGAAAGTGCGTCTTCGCAACCTCCACCGGATGCGACATCTCTTCTTCTGTCATTGAAAAAATAGTTTTCCTGCCTCGAAATACGCGACAAGCACAATACCGTTGTAAGATCCTTGGAGATAGGCATGATTGATAAGTTGATATCACACACAGTGCCAAAGAAGTGCCGAGAAACGCATTCAGTACGTTGACTCTCCTTAGCGATCTTGGTGCAACTGGAGCGACAGCTGGCGCTGCAGAACCCGGGGATCCTAAGCTCAATCCCCACCCCTGCCCGTTTCGATCTGGATGAGCGTCGTACCGGCGTGCTGTCGTGTATCACCACTGCGTGGTGCACGTTAAAGACCCCCAGGCTATCAGTTGTACTTCACTGGCTAAATTGCTCATCAACAGCTGAGAGACAAGTCGCCCGTTGAGGCAGACTAGGTTAAGGCTGTAAAAAAATACACACCCCCCCAACTCCCGATAATCGTGAATATAAACGTGCCTCTACAATTCCAGTAAGGGCATGAAGGGCCGAGACAAAAATAAAAACGGTTTTACGGCCATGCATTACGCACGCGCATGTCTCGGGAAATTGAACGCAGCTCTCTTATCAACATTAGTTAAACAGTTTTTTTTCGTGAATTTACGGTTTACAGTCCTGAGGGCATGGAATAGAAAAAGCTTTGGGTTGTCCAGGATCAACAGCTCTAGCTTGATTTGGTTCCCGTTACCAGCAGTCACCCAATGTTACGCACAAATGCCGTCCATTTTACACGTTCCTGTTTGATTTTTTTTTTTTTTTTTTTTTTTGTGCAAGGATGGTACTTTTTATTTTTAATCCATTGAGCTAATTTCTCTGCTTTTGGCAAAAGTAGAAGCACCAAGTTGGGCAGGGATGGACTAATTGGCGAACGGGGTGTTCGTGTTTACTCCACAAAAGATGTCTTATTTCTCCAGGAGACCACTTGTCGTCATCTGCAGCGGAGATCAAGCCCAAGGCTAGCGGTTGTTCTGCACTGGCTAAATGTCTTCTCTACAGCTGAGAGAAGAGTCGCCACTTGAGGCAGACTAAGTTCAGGATGTAAAAACATATCCACACCCAATTGTACTTTTTTTTTCTTCTTTTTTTGTTTTTGTGCATCTGGTTTAAACTACTTTTCAGGAGCTTCAAAGATGGGAAAGGGCCGAAATGGCGATTGCCATGGCAACAAAGACCGATCATCCAATCGCCTTGCGATGTTTTGGTCGTCTGTGTGTTGTTTGTGTCCGATTAGCAGGCAGGGAAGGCAATGGCGCTACTTTCCAAGGAGACTTTAGGTGTGGCCAGTGCGCGTGCGCCAGATTCCGTAAGGTGAAGCTTGTGCGCACGCGCCAACAGCAACACCTTTGCGGCGGCATGATGTCAGAACAGCGCGTCTGTCTACAGAGAAGATCTTTTCTAGCGCGGTTCTGTTGGCACATTCAATTTCGTTCACGCCATGGACCTCGAACCCCCTACACTTACTCGATGAAAGGCGAACGAGTCATTTCTGATTTGATTTGATTTTGGGTTTTAATGGCGCAGCGGCTGCTAAGGCCATAGTGCGCCAGAACAATAGTAAAGAAAAACTGCGGTGCTATTTAGTTAAAGGTGAGGCATAATATGAGAGTTTAAAATCTTTCATGAATTGGAGTCATTTCTGCCTCGAGCGTCAGACGGAGTATTTTGGACGCGTGCTTTAGTTTCTCCCTGGGTTCCTATGGGCCGTGCGGCATCCACAGTGCCGAAAACTGGCAAGTCACGGGTTTTGCAAGCTGCTTCCGGTGCCGCACGTGACTCCACCCTCGTGTCTGTGGCCTTCCCTGCGATCCAACCGAGTGTCAAACGGAGTTCCGCTTTTCGTCGCAGCTGTCGTGACCGTCGAATCTCGCGTCCATGTCTGCTCGGACCGCTCCCCGAGGCCGAGGCGGGTGCGAACAGGTGCGCTCTTTAAAGAGCACCGCAACAGAGCGCCAAAACAGCGGACGGGACAATAACGGCGTAATTAGCGTGCACTATTAAAGGCGACAAGACTAATTGCCACGGGCCAATTAGCGAGTGCAGAGTGGCGTGAAGGCGTTCGCGTTCACGCTAGAGTTGTTGACACGGATGCCCGGGGTTTCCGCGACACGACGACGATTTACGACAAAAGTTGTTTTGGAAAATTCACGGAGGAAGCAAACTGCAGGCGGGGACACACTCTCGTGGAATTCCCTCGCAATGGAATAGAAGCCATCCAGGAGCGCTTCGCGCTATCGCTTCAGTGCGGTGCAGGTCCAGCGCGCGCTTGCACGTCCGAGAAAATGTCGACGAAAAGGCGCTCCGAAACTACTTCAAAATCACCGAGCGAATGATAAAAGATAGCTTAAATCTGGAGATATTTTTCTGTTACAATAACGTTAAAGGTACGGGTACTCGTAGCAGACTCGCGCGTCTTGAGCGCCAATCGAAACCATACGCGTGTGCTCTTCGGTGTCATTGGGACATTTGGAGGAAACTGATATTTCTTATAACATAGAAACCAAACATAAGAGATAACGTTGAAGACACATATAGGCTGGGCGTCGCGAGCAGCCGCCCAATTTAAAGGACTGAATCAACTCCATTCATCCGGTTAGGGTGTCTCTTTCGGAGGTGCAGGCGAAACACCCCTCGCCGTTAATCTCGGCTGGCTCCGTACTGATTTAGTTTTACGAATATCGGCCATTGTTGTTCTTTGCAACAACCAAAGGATCGAGGGTCAAACTTTCATTAAGAATAACCGAGTTCGGCGAAAAAGTCGAACTCATTTTCCGCCTTTGAAAAATGGTGGTTACTGCGAGACATTCACTGTCCCGAAGGTCAATTACTCGCTCCAACCTTCACGTTTATATTACGTGTAATGCCCTCGGTGGATTTGGAGCGGTTTTGAAGCGCTTTCATGTTCGTACATTTTTAGGCTCGCAAGTGCGCGCTAGAATCTACCGCGCTAAAAGCGCGAGCATGGGGCGCTTTTGCATCTCTCCGGGTCCACCGAGCGAATGACATAGTCGTTTTTCTACAGATTTTAGGTGCTGCGTTGCGAGCATATAACGTAAACATAGATGAATTTCCCTTTTTTACACTGGGGAATAAACGAGTTTATTCCGTTATGGGGAACAGAACGCATAAAAAGCGGGAACTATGAGTATTCAATCCACACGAATTGTAAAGTCTGTCGAAGTAGGAAGGAAGAGCCTGCCGTTGAAACGTCCGCTGCTCGGCTTCCAAGCGGTGCCCGTTGGTGGCGACGACGGTAATCGTGGCTGACGCAGGGGCAAGGAAGCGCGCACTGCGCCGAGCTCAATTTGGAGCTCGCGGGAGCGACGCCGTCGCTAGCAGTCGCCAAGCGGGTTCGACCGGAGGAACGGCGACGACGGTCGCACCACGAGCCGCCGAGTCCCGAAGGAGGCGTGCGGTCGCGCCTGACCGCGGGGTTCCCGAGCCGGGGCCGCGCGAAGGCCCCGAGGGCCCCCTGGGAGGGCGGCCTCGTGGCGCGAGACGGATGGACCGCCGGCGTGGTCGAGACGCGTCCTTGCTGCCGGCGGTGAGACCGCAGCGGGGAAGCGAGCGCGGCGACACGGGCTCGGCCGGTCGTCGCCGAGACTTCTCGGAAAGGGCTCGGGCTTGGACGGGGACCCCCCCACGCACTCCCGTCAGTGGCACATAGCTCACCTGGCCGCATTCCCTCGACGTTCGCCCGCTCAGGGGATGGGCGATCCGCCCCGACGTCACTCGGAGCGGGGTCACTCCGTTCAGCCCCCAGCTGACAGGGCGGTGGATCGAGGTGTACGTCTGTGCCGAACCAATCAACCGCCTGCCTTTCTTCGCCTTGATGTAGGCGGGGTCGGCCGAAAGATTGACGTATTCGACGAGCGTTTAGCTTCCATCGCCCTGTCAGCGGCGAACTGAGGAATCCTCTCCTGCAACAACGCAAAGCGAGGCAACTTCGAAGGCGTCGCTTGGTTCGACCAGTGTTGGCGGTACGGCGGAACAAGTAACGCTGTTATCGGTGGCGCGTCACTTTCTCAGCTAACCTACTCGTTCATTTGTCGAAATACATGACGTACTTACGTTAATTATTTCGAGTAGCAGGTGACGTAATCACGTTACTCGTTATGTCTTCCCGAGAATTAAAAGAAATTAAACTTACATAAAAAAGAAGAAGGCGATTAGGTTTCTGCGTGGACATAACGTTTCTTTAAACATGACTCTTACGCATACTCGTAACGTCAAAACAGTAAAAACTTTTAATTCATACGTAGGAAATAACGCAAAAGTAACCCGCGTCACGTTTAACCTCTGACGGAAACAGTAGCGCGTTCATTTTATTTGAGAGTAACGAGTAATGTATTTCGTTTCTTTCCTTGGGCAACAACCCATAACACTGTTAAGCTAAGCAAAGGGACAGCCCGTGCATGCATGCAGCCTGCCGACCGGAATCGGTTCCCTCGCCCTTCCGAATCCTGCCGTCGCGCGCTGGAAGCCTCAAGGAAGTAACGTCACAAGGGGGGCTGCCGCCTAGTGGTGCAAAACTATCGATAGTACTATCGATAGTATCGATAGTCGCCAGAAATCTGACTATCGATAGTAAAAAAAACTATCGATAGTACTATCGATAGTCGACTATCGAAAAACTATCGATAGTACTATCGATAGTCGACTATCGAAAAACTATCGATAGTACTATCGATAGTCCGACTATCGGAAAACTATCGATAGTCGACTATCGGAAAATTATCGTTAATCGACTATCGGAAAACTATTGATAGTCGACCAATCGTAAACCTATCGATAGTACTGTCGACAGTTTACTATCGGTAGTTTTCCGACACTAGCAGTTTGCGTCGCCTCCCTTTTTTTCTTTTTCTTGCTTTTTTTTTTTTTTTTTTTCAAATCGGACACCAACTAGCCCAAGAACTTACCATCCCAACTTTGGTTCAGCTTTCAGTGATGACGAAGACGGGAGTTTGGGTGAAAAGAGGAGGAAGGTCAGGCGAGTGGCGGTGTGGCAACTGTGTTCGCTCTAGTAGTGGTGCAAAACTATCAATAGTACTATCGATAGTCTCCACAGCCGCCAAAAATCTGACTATCGGTAGTAAAAAAAACTATTGATTGTCGGCTATCGAAAAACTATCGATAGTACTATCGATAGCCTACTATCGGAAAAACTATTCGATAGTACTATCGATAGTCGACTATCGAAAAACTATCGATAGTTCTGCGACACTATCGATAGTTTTTCCAAAAACTATCGATAGTATCGATAGTGGATTTATCGATAGTTTTGCATCACTAGTGCCGCCCCGGGTGCCGCTGGCCCTTG